>NC_057803.1:371568903-371763538 GCF_018294505.1 Triticum aestivum | reverse complement strand
GGGAGAACTTAGGCAAGTACTGGACTGCAGCTAAGCCCCCGAGTGGGAGGATTGCTCTCCACTCGGTAGGATTTTTTCAAACTTAGGCGAGTGCCTGACTGCAGCTAAGTCTCTAAGTGGGAGAACTTAGGCGAGTACTGGACTGCAGCTAAGCCCCCGAGTGGGAGTCTGGCTCGCCATTCGGTAGGATTTTTAAACACTTAGGCGAGCACTGGGCTGCAGCTAAGCCCTCGAGTGGGAGTCTGGATCTCCACTCGGTAGGATTTTTCAAACTTAGGCGGAACGGATTCGCAGGTAAGTCACCCACTGGGGGATTTCGTATGCAAACAAAAGTGACAGCAATTATTGGAACACTCTTGTCTTTGGTAAAAATAAACTGCAGAAATTTTTTCTTATTACATCTCATCCAAGGGAGAACTCAAGTGTAAAAGGGGCGGAGCAGTTCCACATTCCAAGCTCGTGGCTCGTCGATCTGGCGATCAACATTGTAGAGGTGATATGCTCCATTGTGGAGGACTCTGGTGACGATGAAGGGGCCTTCCCAAGTAGGAGCAAGTTTGTGTGGTTTCTGCTGATCCACTCGGAGGACCAAATCTCCTTCTTGGAAGGCTCGGCTCTTCACATTTCTGGCATGGAATCGACGTAAGTCTTGCTGATAGATGGTCGATCTGATCATAGCCATTTCCCTCTCCTCCTCTAGGAGGTCGACTGCGTCTTGCCGGGCTTGCTCTGCTTCGTCTTCGTTATAAAGCTCGACTCTGGGGGCGTTGTGAAGTAGATCGCTCGGCAGGACAGCTTCGGCTCCGTAAACCATAAAGAATGGCGTTCTTCCAGTCGACCAGTTCGGGGTGATCCTCAGTCCCCACAAAACTGACGGAAGCTCGTCGACCCAAGCGCCTGCTGCGTGCTTGAGATCACGCATCAGTCGAGGCTTCAGTCCTTTGAGAATTAGACCATTTGCTCTTTTAGCTTGTCCATTCGACTGGGGATGCGCGACCGACGCGTAGTCGACTCGCGTGCCTTGAGAGGCGCAAAAAGCTCTGAACTTGTCTGAATCGAAGTTTGACCCATTGTCAGTGATGATGCTATGCGGGACCCCGTATCTGAATATCAACTCTCTGACGAAACTGATAGCAGTGCTAGCATCACGATTTTTGATAGGCTTGGCTTCAACCCATTTGGTAAACTTGTCGACTGCCACAGGCACATGTGTGAATCCGCTCCTGCCTGTTCTCAGTGGACCAACCATGTCCAGTCCCCAAACAGCGAAGGGCCAGACTAGTGGAATGGTCCTCAGAGCTGATGCTGGCTTGTGCGACATGTTGGAGTAGAACTGGCAGCCTTCACACTTGTCGACTATCTCTTTCGCCATTTCGTTTGCCCTGGGCCAGAAAAAACCCGCTCGATATGCTTTGGCCACAATGGTCCAAGAGGACGCATGGTGACCACAGGTCCCCGAGTGGATATCATCAAGGATCATCTGACCTTCTTCTGGCGTTATGCACTTCTGACCGATTCCAGTTGCGCTTTCTCTATACAACTGTCCTTTTATGACTGTGAAAGCTTTAGATCGACGGACGATCTGTCGAGCCTCTTCTTCGTCCTTTGGAAGTTCTTTCCTCAAGATATACGCGATGTATGGAATCGTCCAGTCGGGAGTGATAGCCAAGACCTCCATGACTAGGTCGACCACAGCAGGAATTTCGACTTTAGTCGGATCTGTGGCACTTTTCAGTTGCGGGGCTTCTTCTGTAAAAGGATCCTCCTGGACCGACGGCGAGCGGATGTGCTCCAAAAACACATTGTTGGGAATGGCTTCTCTCTTGGAGCCTATCTTTGCCAGATCATCAGCTGCTTGATTTTTCAATCGGGGGATGTGATGAAGCTCTAACCCCTTGAATTTCTTTTCTAACTTTCTTACTGCGTTGCAGTAGCCAGTCATAGCTGGGCTTCTGACATCCCACTCCTTCATCACCTGGTTGACCACCAAATCTGAGTCGCCATAGACCATGAGGCGCCGGACACCGAGTGAAATGGCCATGCGCAACCCATACAAGAGTGCTTCATATTCTGCTTCATTATTGGAGGAATCGAAGTGAATCTGGAGAACGTATCTGCGCTTATCTCCCCGGGGGGAGACCAATACTACCCCAGCACCGGAACCATTCATAATCTTAGATCCATCGAAGAACATGGTCCAGTGCTCCGAGTGAACTTGAGTCGGAAGTTGCTGTTCAATCCACTCGGTGACGAAATCTGCAATTGCTTGAGACTTGATAGCCTTCTTTGCTTCAAACTTGATATCTAGGGGAAGGAGTTCAATCGCCCACTTCGCCACTCGACCAGTTGCGTCTCTGTTGTGCAAAATCTCTGACAGCGGAGCGTCGCTGACGACTGTAATGGAATGGTCAGAGAAGTAGTGTGCAACCTTCTTCGTGGTCATGTAAATCCCATATACAAGCTTCTGGTAATGGGGATATCTTTGCTTCGAAGGAGTCAAAACTTCAGACAGGTAATATACTGGGCGCTGAACTCTGAAGGCCTTTCCTTCTTCTTCCCGCTCGACCGTAAGTACTGTACTGACAACTTGTCCCGTGGCCGCAATGTAAAGCAGCAGAGGCTTTTTACTGATTGGGGCAGCAAGTACCGGCTGGGTGGAGAGCAGAGCTTTGAGCTCTGCGAACGCTGCATCAGCTTCTGGAGTCCACTCGAACTTGTCAGACTTCTTCATCAGTCGGTAAAGAGGCAACACCTTTTCACCGAGACGAGAAATGAATCGACTTAGAGCAGCCAAGCAACCTGTAAGCTTCTGGACATTGTGTACACGCACAGGGCACTTCATCCGGAGTATGGTGCCGACTTTCTCGGGATTGGCGTCGATTCCTCGTTCGGAAAGGAGGAAACCAAGTAACTTTCCACCTGGAACTCCGAATGTGCACTTTGATGGATTGAGCTTGATATCATATCTCCTGAGGTTAGCAAAGGTTTCGGCAAGGTCAGTCAGTAGGTCGGAACCTTTCCGTGACTTAACCACAATATCATCCATGTATGCTTCTACGTTCCGACTGATCTGAGTGAGCAAACACTTCTGAATCATCCTCATGAACATGGCTCCAGCATTCTTGAGGCCGAAGGGCATGGTGATGTAACAGAAGCACCCGAATGGGGTGATGAAAGCCGTTTTGATCTCGTCGGGTCCATACAGACGGATCTGATGGTACCCTGAATAAGCATCTAGAAAAGACAAACGCTCACACCCCGCGGTCGAGTCGACTACCTGGTCGATGCGGGGGAGAGGGAAATGATCTTTAGGGCAGGCCCGATTGATATGTTTAAAGTCAATGCACATGCGAAGTGACTTGTCCTTCTTGGGGACCATGACACCATTGGTGAGCCACTCGGAGTGGTAAATCTCTCGGATGAACTCCGCTGCTATGAGCCGAGCCACCTCCTCGCCAATAGCTTTCCTCTTCTGGACGACGGACCGTCGAAGATGTTCTTTCACAGGCTTGAACTTCGGGTCGACTCGTAGACGGTGCTCAACCAGCGCCCTGGGAACTCCAGGCATGTTAGAAGGCTTCCATGCGAAGATGTCCCAGTTCTCACGGAGGAACTGGATGAGTGCTTCTTCCTATTCGGGGTCGAGCGTCATTGAGATGTGAGTCGGGGCAGCATCGGGGTTGGTCGGGTGAATGTGGGCTGGCTTTGTTTCACCGGACGACTGAAAAGCAGATTCTGAAGCAGGCTTCTTGGCTCGTAGCAATTCACTCGGATCAGCAGTCTTCTGGTACTCTTGCAGCTCAACAACTGCCATCTGAGCGTTAGCAATCTTTGAGCCTTTCTAAAAACACTCTTCTGCCTTCTTCCGATTGCCTGTAACAGTGATCACACCTTTGGGACCAGGCATCTTCAATTTGAGATACACATACCATGGTCGAGCCATGAAGCGTGCGTAAGCTGGCCTGCCCAAAATGGCATGATAAGCACTTTGGAAGTCCACAACCTCGAATGTCAACTTTTCCTTGCGGTAATTCTTTGAATCACCGAAAACCACATCAAGAGCGATCTGGCCGAGTGATTCGGCTTTCTTCCCAGGAATGACTCCATGGAAGCTCATGTTACTGGTACTGAGCCTGGACATCGGAATGCCCATTCCTTTCAATGTTTCAGCATACAATATGTTCAGGCCACTGCCACCATCCATCAGGACTTTGGTCAGTCGAGTGCCTTCGGCAACTGGGTAGACCACCAAAGCTTGCCTCCCAGGGGTGGCAATGTGCGTAGGGTGATCAGACTGGTCGAATGTGATGGCAGTCTGAGACCACTTCAGATAACGGGGTGTTGCCAGAGCAACCATATTCACCTCACGGTTAATGACTTTCAGTCGACTTTTGCTTTCGACATCAGCAAAAATCATCAGGGTGGAATTGATTTGGGGGTATCCATCGTCACTATCTTCCTTGTCCTCAACTCTGTCCGACTCTTTTTCCTTATCTTTGGACTGTTTGCCCTGACACTGCTGGATCAGGAGCCGGCACTGTCGAGTGGTATGCTTTGGGTAAATAAAATTACCCTCTTCATCTTTCTTGGTGTGGATGTGACATGGCAGATCCAAAACATCATTTCCATCTTGATCCTTGACTTTCTTGGGCTTCCAGGGGCCTTTGGGTTTTCCCTTGAAATTTCCCTGGGTTACGGCCAGGGCCTCCCCAGGGGCGGCTGGCTCGGCCTTCCGCTTCTGTTTCCGACTGGAGTTTCCTCCGGTTTCTTGGGTGACTGCCTTGTGCTTGCCACTCCGGAGTCGATCTTCGTCTTCACCATTAGCGTATTTGGTGGCAATCTCCATCATCCGGTTCAGAGACATCTCTCCAGTTCGACTGGACTTCAGATTCAATTCTCTGTATTTAACGCCTTCTTTAAAGGCACGAACTGCTTGATGGTCAGGCACATTCTCAACTGTGTGATGCAACGTGATCCACCTCTGGATGTAATCCCTCAGAGTTTCATTCGGTTTCTGTACGCAAGAACGCAATTCTGTAAGGCCTGCGTGTCGCTTGCATGTTCCCTCAAAGGTTGTGACAAACACTCGGGAGAGGTCCTCCCAAGTGTAGATGCTGCTGGGTGCCAACTGATTTAGCCACGCTCTGGCTGAGCCCTCTAACATGAGAGGCAAATGCTTCATGGCCACCTCATCATTGCCACCGCCAATCTGTACAGCCACTCGGTAATCTTTGAGCCAAGTGTCAGGCTTAGACTCACCGGTGAACTTGCTAACTCCAGTCGCCAACCTGAAGTTGGGAGGAATCACTGCGGCTCTGATGGCTCGACTGAAACACTCTGGCCCCGAAACATGTACTCTGCTGCTGGCAGGCGCATCTCTGTTGTGGCCTTCCCGATGAGCTCTGTTCCTGTCAACCAAACCTTGAACAAGGATAGATCTCGCGTCAAAGCCTGGGTCCCTGGGGTCGACTGGAATCCTCTGCCCGACACTATGAGGGCGCCTGTCATCTCGATGTCGCGGCGCATATGACCCACTCCTTGGGGGAGGGGTTGGCACTCGACGTCGATCATCACGATCGGATCGGTGATCATATTGCTCATTCCTTCTGTACTGATCATGCCGGTCACCACGTCCCTCAAGCCTCGGGGGCGATCTCGGGCTGTGAGCCGACTAGACTATATCTGTTGCAACGGATCGACTGTGGATCCTATTCCGCGACTGAGAAACAGTGGAATTCTGGTTTCTCACCGCCCGGAGCAACGCTCTGATCTGCAACAAGCCCCTGCTAGCCTCCGACTAGGAGGGCTGAATCGATTCTGCTATACGGGCCGTGGCGGCCAAATTCTGAACTGGGGTTCGGTATACCTGCGTCGGCGGGAAGAGCTGACGTCGACTAGACTCGGGAGCCCGCTGACGCGCTTGCTCGTCGAGTGCTCGCTGGAGATTCTCCAGTCGAGTGCGCTCGGCCAAGTTAGCCAAGCGCGCGTCCTCCAAGGCCCGGGCCTCGGGGGTCTCTCCGACGATAGGAGTGTGGAGTGCGTCCATGTTCCGGCGGCGAAGCTCCTCTCGCTGTAATGATGTGAGAGGTTCGGGGAGATACTCATCATGGGGATGTGACAGGTCGCCCCCACCCGCGCCTCCATCAGCGCGAGGGAAACCGGGAGGACTGTGCGTCCCATCGACCGCCAGAACCTCAGCCGCTGGGTCGCTGCTGTCGCACTCGGATGTGGTCTCCGCGGAGCCAGTCGAATAGGCCGCAGAGGGATTCGTCGGGCTCGATTGCCGCGACTTGTGGGGCGGCCGACTGGCGAGCCACGGCATGCCTCACCCACCTCTGAAGTCTTGATCGACCAGAGCGCTTGCGCCGGTGGGAGACAGAGCGGGGAGACACACGGGGGCCGACCGATACTGGGTCGACGGCTGCCGCAGGAGGACGCCACGAACGCATGCCGAAAGTGCGTCGCACCGCGGACGGGGAGCACATCGATGTCGAGTGGTGCCTCCTGAAGCCAGGCGGAGTCGTCGGCGATGAACGTGAGCGCGCCGAGGCGGATCTCGCGGCCCTCCACCAAAACTCCGCACGAAACCATGATCAAAGGGATCGGAAAAATCGCAACTTCTCCAATCAGGCGCTAAGATTCCTGGCCCCACGGTGGGCGCCAACTGTCGTGGTTCTAACTCTGACAGTGATGTAGGGGGTGTGTATGGAGAGGCTAGATCTCAGCTATTGGGAAGTTGTAAACACACGAGGATTACGAGTTCAGGCCCTTCTCGGAGGAAGTAACAGCCCTACGTCTCGGTGCCCGGAGGCGGTCGATTGGATTATGTGTGTATGAATAACCGGGGTGCGAACCCTTCATACTGAGGAGGGGGGTGGCTTATATAGAGTTCGCCGGTCCTCTCCTGCCCTCAGTAATGCAGGGTTTAAGGTACATTTAAGGTTGGGCGTTACTGGTAACGCCCCTGATAAAGTGCCATAATGACCATAAAGACTACTTAATAGCCGATCGTTTGCCTGCGGAGTGACTTTAAGCCTCCTGGCAGTCGAGTGGTTGGCTTCATGGTCGAGTGATAGCTTCTTGGTCGAGTGTCTTGAACCCGTCGAGTGGGATACCTTCAAGTCGATTTAAAGGTGACTTCTTCTAGGGATGTCCTTGGGTAGGGCTCTTTTGGACAGGTCTGTGCCCCTACCCTAGGTACATAGCTTCATCACCGGCGACGAACGACGAGGCGGCGGCCGGAGCGGGGCACCGGCGGCGAAGGGCGGCACGGCCGAGCTGGATCGGGGAGGCAGGGTTGCGGGGCGCATGCGGTCTCGCAGCGCCAGCCGGGCCAGGTGGGCCGGATCTGGGACCGCAGGGCCTGGCGCGGTGGAGGCCGGCGGCTGGCGGCGGGAGCGCCACTTGGCGCGCTTTGATTGGAGGAGAGTTGCGGTGGCGGTGACGTGTCGCCCCGGGATTGGTCCGGGCAACGTGGCCGAGGGCGGCGGACATGTCCGGCACATCGCGGACGCGTCCGGACGCGCGGAGGAGGAGGAGGTTAGGGTTCATCCGCGAATTTCGGGGGGAGGCACATATATATACGTATATGGAGGTGGGAGTGTCCAAATGAGGTGTGGTTTTCACCCACATGATCGTGATCCGACGATGGAAAACATGGAGATGGTTTAGATGGGTTATTCGGCTGCAACACACAAGAGGCTTTTGCGGTTACCCGGTTAACATTCGGGGCATCAAACGGCCTCCAAATGGAACGAAATTTGATAGGCGTTCTACCGGTGGTGTACCAAGGCCACTTGGCAAATCTTGGCCATTCCGACAATGTTTAACAACCACTCAAGAAAAGAGACAAGAGGGGTGCGTCGGTGCATGTGGGAGTGTCGGATTGCGAAACGGACAATGGGGAAAATGCTCGGATGCATAAGACGAACATGTATGCAAATGCGATGCACATGATGACATGATATGAAGAAAATGCAAAACAAAGACAAAAACACAACCACGAAGGGAAACTCATAACATAAAGCCGGAAATGGCAATAGTCGGAGTTACGAATATGGAAAGTGTTGTATCTGGAGCGTTACACTGAGAGATCAAGGGAAGGGTCGCCTCGCGAGGTTCTTGTGACGCAAGCCATGACGACCAGGGTTAGGCGGGCACCAGCGCGCAGTGTCCTCATTTACTCTTTGGTGCTAAAGAGGCAAGCGCAAGCGCGTGTCCCGAGGCGTCAAGCAAAGGTTTCCATATCGGTGCAACGAGACCATGACCAGTAGGACGGCAGGCCGGAGGTCACCGTGGACCGCAGGACGGCGTCACCACCAGAACCTTTGGTAGGCGAAGACCATCTTTTGTCAGGATAGCTTGTGCTAGCTGTCCCCCTTCAAATTGGCCGTTGTGGGATCCCATCCCACCTATTATCTGGGAAGAAGACCCGGGCCTCTATATATAGGACTAGCCACTATTGTAGGAGGGGCTGATCTTGGACCGGATCCATTCCACCAAGGCAACCACACAAACTCACCAAGCACAAGAGCACCTCTACTCAGGAGGTTGTTCTTCCCTTGTAACTCTTCAACCTCAGCCCAAGAGGCAATCCACCACACCACACTGGAGTAGGGTATTACACCACATCGGTGGCCCGAACTAGTATAAATCTTGTGTCCCTTTTGTTCCGTGAGTTCTACGCGCTAAGCCTTGAGATTGCGGTGAGGGCGTGAGCTAGAGGGAGGAGAGATCTTCGTGTGCACCCCAGTGTTCGAACCTCAAGGGTTTTGTCGGAACCCGAAATCCGACAAATGGGAAATGGAGGCTTCGCATAGATTTCACTAATCTGAACAAAGCACGCCCTAAGGACCCGTTCGCCTTGCTACGCATCGACCAGATTGTGGATTCCACCTCCAGGTGTGACCTGCTTTCCTTCATGGACGCCTACTCTGGATACCATCAGATCTTCATGTCCAAGGAAGACGAAAAGAAGACCATGTTCATAACCCTATGTGGCATGTACTGCTTTGTGCGGATGCCCTTCGGGTTAAAGAGCGCCAGATCCACCTTTGCAAGAGCAGTACAGGTTGGCTTTGACTCCCAACTGCACAGAAATATTGAAGCTTATATGGATGATATAGTGGTGAAGACCAAGGACAAATCAACTCTCATTCAGGAATTGGAAGAGACCTTTGCAAATCTACGCAATTTCAACTTGAAGCTGAACCCGGAGAAGTGTGTGTTTGATGTTCCTTCTGGCAAGCTACTTATCTTTTTTGTGTCCCATCAGGGTATAGAGGCCAACCCTGACAAGATCAAGGCTATCGAGAATATTCAAGCACCTAAGACAGTTAAGTATGTGAAGCGTTTGACTGGATGTGTTGCCGCGCTGAGTAGGTTCATTTCCAAGTCTGCCGAGCGCGCCTTGCCATTCTTCAATATCTTGAAGAAGGCAGGGCCCGTGGAGTGGCCCCCGGAGGCAGACGCTGCGCTACAAGATTTGAAGACCTACCTTCCCTCTGTTCCCATCTTAGTCGCTCCTAAACCATAGGAGTCGTTGCTGCTATATTAAGCAACGACCAATCAAGTGGTTAGCGCAACACTAGTGCTACATCTGGAGGTAGATGAAGCAGCACCTGCCACCATCATCCCCTCTGGAGAGGAAAGTGAACCCTTCCTACCAATGTCAGATGCAGTTCAAGACAAGGAATAGCTAGGGTAGCGGAGACAGTACCAAGATCACAGCAAGGAAGAAGGTGGCGCAGGGCCTAGTGTACTTTGTCAGCTCCCTACTACAGGGGGCTAGGTCGAGGTACTCTGGCGTGCAAAGTATGGTTTTTGGCCTCATCATGGCCTCAAGGAAACTGCCCACGAGATCATGGTTGTCACCCGCCTTCCCTTGCAATGCATACTCCGAAACCCCAAGGCCACTGGCAGAATTGTGGAATGGGATTTGGAGTTGTCCAGATTTGGTTTGAAGTTTGAGAGCACTAGCAGAGTTCATTGCAGAGTGGACACCTACCCCTGATGAAGAAGTGCTAGAGACAGTCGTCCCCGGCAAGGAAGCGCCCCAAGAATGGATTATGTACTTTGATGGTGCCTTCTCCCTACAAGGCATAGGAGCCGGTGTGCTTCTCATTGCTCCCACTAGGGAGCACCTTAAGTACGTCGTGCAAATGCAAGTCCCCCAGGAGAAGGCAACCAACAACACTACAGAGTACGAAGGGCTCCTTATCGGGATCACAATTGCAACAGAACTGGGAATCAAGAAGTTGATCATCCGTGGAGATTCACAACTAGTGGTGAGACAAGTGAACAAGGTTTATCAAAGCCCATTGATGGAGGCATACGTCAAGGAAGTGAGAAAGTTGGAGGAGCACTTTGACGGATTGCAAAGAAAGCACGTGCCACATGCGGAAAATAGCATTGCTGATCATCTGTCAAAGTGCACTGCACAAAAACTCCCTGTGGAACCAGGGGCTTTTGTTCTCTATCTGAATCAGGCCTCTGTATCTCCAGAAAACAATGGCCAGAAAGAGCAGGAAACTGGACACCGGCAAGCCTCTCCTGGGAGAGCTCCCCGAAGTCCCCGGCAGATAGCATGGCGGGAACAACTCCCCTTAGGTCGGTGAGTTGCACCCTCCCGCCAGACTACCCATCTCTACGGTTGAGGCGTGCATTCCAGTGAATGAGGAGGTGCCGCTGGTCCTCCTTGCCGAGCCTCGGGCTCCAACTTGGGCGCGGCACATCGTCTATTTCCTTCAAATAGGAGAACTTCCCGAAGAGCAAGAAGAAGCTGAAAGAGTAGCCCGGAGGGCCAATATGTATCAGTTCGTTGACGACACACTATATAGAAGAAGGCCCAATGATGTGAAATTGAAGTGCATTTGTTGGCAAGAAGGAAAGGAACTGCTAGCAGAAATACACAAGGGTATGTGCGGCTCCCACATCGCATCAAGGGATTTGGTTGGGATAGCTTTCCGGCAAGGTTTGTACTGGCCCGCAGCCCTCCAAGACGCAATTGAGTTAGTCACCAAGTTTGAAGCCTGGCAGTTCCACTCCAAGAATATCCATCAGCCTGCCCAAGCTCTTCAAACAATCCCTTTGTCATGGCCATTTTTGTTCTAGAGGCTCGACATCTTTGGCCCCTTCCCCCATGCTAGCAGGGGCTTTGAATTCTTGTTCGTTGCAATCGACAAGTTTACAAAGTGGCCGGAAGTGGAGCCCATGAGAAAGGTGACCGCACAGTCAGCTATAAAGTTCTTGAAAGGATTGGTGTGCCGCTTCGGGGTCCCTGGCCGAATAATCACCGACAATGGCACCCAATTCATAAGCCGCGCCTTCATGCAATACGTTCATGCCCTTGGAAGCAAGATCACATTTGCCTCTATTGCTCATCCAAGGAGCAACGGGCAAGCTAAGAGGGTGTACCCTGAAGTGCTGCAGGGACACAAGACAAGAACTTTCGATAAGCTGCAGAAGTGTGGTAGGCGATGGATCAACGAGCTGCTAGTCGTTCTTTGGTCCCTCTGTACGACACCAAATCGAGCTACCAGGTGGATTTCCTTCTCCCTAGTCTATGGGGCAGAAGTAGTTATTGATATGTCCATTTTGCATCATGCTTTTGTATAGATATTTATTGCATTATGGGCTATTATTACACATTATGTCACAATACTTATGCCTATTCTCTCTTATTTTACAAGGTTTACATAAAGAGGGAGAATGCCGGCAGCTGGGATTCTGGGCTGGAAAAGGAGCAAATATTAGAGATTATTCTGCACAGCTCCAAAAGTCCTGAAACTTCAGGGAAGTCATTTTCAGAATATATAAAAAATACTGAGCGCAAGAAGTTCCAGAGGGGTGCCACACCCTGCCCACGAGGGTGGGGGCACGCCCTACCCCCTAGGCACGCCCCCCTGCCTCGTGGGCCCCCGGGTGGCCCTCCGATGCCCATCTTCTGCTATATGGAGTCTTTCGATTAGGAAAAAATCATAAACAAGCTTTTGGGATGAGACTCCGCCGCCACGAGGCGGAACCAATCTAGGGCTCTGGCGGAGCTGTTCTGCTGGGGAAACTTCCCTCCGGGAGGGGGAAATCATCACCATCGTCATCACCAATGATCCTCTCATCGGGAGGGGGTCAATCTCCATCAACATCTTCACCAGCACCATCTTCTCAAAAACCCTAGTTCATCTCTTGTATCCAATTCTTGTCTCTAAGTCTGGGATTGGTACCTGTGGGTTGCTAGTAGTGTTGATTACTCCTTGTAGTTGATGCTAGTTGGTTTATTTGGCGGAAGATCATATGTTCAGATCCTATATGCATATTAATACTCCTCTGATTATGAACATGAATATGCTTTGTGAGTAGTTACGTTTGTTCCTAAGGACATGGGAGAAGTCTTGCTATTAGTAGTCATGTGAATTTGGTATTCGTTCGATATTTTGATGAGATGTATGTTGTCTCTCCTCTAGTGGTGTTATGTGAACGTCGACTACATGACACTTCACCATTATTTGGGCCTAGAGGAAGGCATATAATGGTAAGTAATAAGTAGATGATGGGTTGCTAGAGTGACAGAAGCTTAAACCTTAGTTTATGCGTTGCTTCGTAAGGGGCTGATTTGGATCCATATGTTTCATGCTATGGTTAGGTTTACCTGAATACTTTTGTTGTATTTGCGGATGCTTCCTATAGAGGTTAATCATAAGTGGGATGCTTGTCCAAGTAAGGGCAGTACCCAAGCACCGGTCCACCCACATACCAAATTATCAAAGTACCGAACGCGAATCATATGATCGTGATGAAACCTAGCTTGACGACAATTCCCATGTGTCCTCGGGAGCGCTTTTCTCTATATAAGAATTTGTCCAAGCTTGTCCTTTGCTACAAAAAGGATTGGGCCACCTTGCTGCACTTTATTTACTTTTTTTACTTGTTGCTTGTTACCAATTATCTTATCACAAAACTATCTATTACCTATAATTTCAGTGCTTGCAGAGAATACCTTGCTGAAAACCGCTTATCATTTCCTTCTGCTCCTCGTTGGGTTCGACACTCTTACTTATCGAAAGGACTATGATAGATCCCCTATACTTGTGGGTCATGAAGACTCTTTTCTGGCACCGTTGCCGGGGAGTGAAGCGCCTTTGGTAGGTGGAATTTGGTAAGGAAAAATTTATATAGTGTGCTGAAATTTACTGTCACATGTTACTATGGAAAGTAATCCTCTGAGGGGCTTGTTCGGGGTATCTTCACCCCGACTAGTAGAGCAAAGAGTTGCTCCTCAACCTATTGAACATACTAAAAATGAAAATGTCTACTTTGAGATTCCTTCGGGTATGATAGAAAAACTGCTAGCTAATCCTTTTGCAGGAGACGGAACAATGCATCCTGATGAGCACCTAATATATGTGGATGAAGTTTGTGGGTTATTTAAGCTTGCAGGTGTGCCCGATGATGTTATTAAGAAGAAGGTCTTCCCTTTATCTTTGAAGGGAGATGTATTGACATGGTATAGGCGATGTGATGATATGAGATCATGGAACTACAAACGACTGAAATTGGAATTTCATCAGAAGTTTTATCCTATGCATCTTGTTCATCGTGATCGCAATTATATATATAATTTTTGGCCTCGCGAAGGAGAAAGCGTCGCTCAAGCTTGGGGGAGGCTTAAATAAATGTTATATTCATGCCCCAATCATGAGCTTCCCAGAGAAATAATTATTCAAAATTTATATGCTCGGCTTTTTGATAACAATCGCACCATGCTCGATACTTCTTGTGCCGGCTCTTTTATGATGAAGACTATTGAATTTAAATGGGATTTACTGGAAAGAATTAAATGTAACTCTGAAGATTGGGACCTCGACGAAGGTAAGAAGTCAGGTATGACACCTAAGTTTGATTGTGTTAAATGTTTTATGGATGCCGATGTTTTCCGAAAATTTAGCACTAAATATGGACTTGACTCTAAAATAGTAGCTTCTTTCTATGAATCTTTTGCTACTCATGTTGATCTCCCTAGGGAGAAGTGGTTTAAATATCATCCTCCCATAGAAGTAAAAGTAGTTGCACCTATTAAAGTTGCAGAAAAGACTGTCACTTATAATGATCCTATTGTTCCTACTGCTTATGTTGAGAAACCACCTTTTCCTGTTAGGATAAAAGATCATGCTAAAGCTTCAACTGTGGTTCGTAAAGGCAATACTAGAACTATACACCTCCTAAGCAAATTAAAATTGAACCTAATATTGCTATTGTTAAAGATCTCTTGTCTGATAATATTGATGGGCATGTTATTCATTTCTGTGATGAGACTGCTAGAATTGCTAAACCTTGTGCTAAAGATAAACATAGACCCATGGTAGGCATGCATGTTATTTCTGTTAAAATAGGAGATCATTGTGATCATGGCTTGTGTGATATGGGTGCTAGTGGTAGTGCAATACCTATTGACTTATACAAAGAAATTATGCATGATATTGCACCTGCCGAGTTAGAAGATATTGATGTCACAATTAAACTTGCCAATAGAGATACTATTTCACCAATTGGGATTGTCAGAGATGTTGAAGTCTTGTGTGGGGAAACTAAATATCCTGCTGATTTTCTTGTCCTTGGTTCCCCACAAGATAGCTTTTGTCCCATTATATTTGGTTGACCCTTCTTGAACACAGTTAATGCTAAGATAGATTGCGAAAAGGATGTTGTTACTATTGGTTTAGGTCATATGTCTCATGAGTTTAATTTCTCTAAATTTCATAGACAACACAGTGAAGAGGAATTGCCTAGTAAAGATGAAATTATTGGTCTTGCTTCTATTGTCGTGCCTCCTAGTGATCCTTTGGAACAATATTTGCTAGACCATGAAAATGACATGTTTATGAATGAAAGAAGGGAAATAGATGAAGTATTCTTTAAACAGGAACCCATCCTGAAACACAATTTGCCTGTCGAAATCCTAGGGGATCCTCCTCAAACCAAGGGTGATCCCGTGTTTGAGCTCAAACCGTTACCTGATACTCTTAAATATGCTTATCTTGATGAGAAAAAGATATATCCTGTTATTATTAGTGCTAACCTTTTAGAGCATGAAGAGGAGAGATTATTGAAAACACTGAAGAAGCACCATGCTGCTATTGGATATACTCTCGATGATCTTAAGGGCATTAGTCCCACACTATGTCAACACAAAATAAATTTGGAGAAAGATGCCAAACCAGTTCGTGATCACCAACTACGGTTGAATCCTAAGATGAAAGAAGTGGTAAGAAAGGAGATAATAAAGCTCCTTGAGGCAGGTATAATTTATACCATTGCTGATAGTCAGTGGGTAAGTCATGTCCATTGTGTCCCTAAAAAGGGAGGTATTACTGTCATTCTTAATGATAAAGATGAATTGATTCCCCAAAGAATTATTACAGGTTATAGGATGGTAATTGATTTCCGCAAATTAAATAAGGCTACTAAAAAATATCATTACCCCTTACCTTTTATTGATCAAATGCCAGAAAGATTATCCAAACATACGCATTCTTGCTTTCTAGATGGTTATTCTGGTTTCTCTCAAATACCTGTCTGATGATCAATCTAAGACCACTTTTACTTGCCAGTTTGGTACTTTTGCTTATAGACGTATGACTTTTGGTTTATGTAGTGCACCTGCTACCTTCCAAAGATGCATGATGGCTATATTCTCTAACTATTGTGAAAAGATTTGTGAGGTTTTCATGGACGATTTCTCCGTCTATGGATCCTCTTTTGATGATTGCTTAAGCAACCTTGATCGAGTTTTGCAGATATGTGAAGAAACTAACCTTGTCTTGAATTGGGAGAAGTGCCACTTTATGGTTAATGAAGGTATTGTCTTGGGGCATAAAGTTTCTGAAAGAGGTATTGAAGTTGATAAAGCTAAGGTTGATGCTATTGAAAAGATGTCATGTCCCAAGGACATCAAAGGTATAAGAAGTTTCCTTGGTCACACCGGTTTTTATAGGAAGTTCATTAAGGACTTCTCAAAAATTTCTTGGCCTCTGACTAATTTATTACAAAAAGATATACCATTTGTTTTTGATGATGATTGCGTAGAAGCATTTGAAATACTTAAGAAAGCATTAATCTCTGCACCTATTGTTTAGCCACCTGATTGGAATTTACCTTTTGAAATTATGTGTGATGCTAGTGATTATGTTGTAGGTGCTATTCTAGGGTAAAGAGTTGATAAGAAATCAAATGTTATTCAATATGCTAGTAAAAGTCTACACAATTCTCAGAGAAATTATGCTACTAATGAAAAAGAATTTTTGGCAGTTGTATTCTCTTGTGATAAGTTCAGACCTTATATTGTTGATTTTAAAGTAACTATTCACACTGATCATGCTGCTACTAAATATCTTATGGAAAAGAAAGATGCTAAACCTAGACTTATTAGATGGGTTCTCTTGCTACAAGAATTTGAATTGCATATTATTAATAGAAAGGGAGCTGAGAACCCCATTGCAGACAACTTGTCTAGGTTAGAAAATGTTCTTGATGACCCACTACCTATTGATGATAGCTTTCCTAATGAACAATTAGCTGTCATAAATGCTTCTCGTACTGCTCCATGGTATGCTGATTATGATAATTATATTGTTGATAAATTTATAGCACCTAGTTTCGTATACCAGCAAAAGAAAATGTTCTTCTATGATTTAAGACATTACTTCTGGGATGACCCACATCTTTATAAAGAAGTGGATGGTGTTATTAGACATTGTGTACCTGAGCATGAACAGGAACAGATCCTATGCAAGTGTCACTCCGAAGCTTATGGAGGACACCACGCTGGAGATAGAACTGCACATAAGGTATTGCAATCCGGTTTTTATTGGCCTACTCTCTTCCAGGATGCCCGTAAGTTTGTTGTAGCTTGTGATGAATGTCAAAGAATTGGTAATATTAGTAGACGTCAAGAAATGCCTATGGATTATTCACTTGTTATTGAACCATTTGATGTTTGGGGCTTTGATTATATGGGACCTTTTCCTGCCTCCAATGGATACACACATATTTTAGTTGTTGATTACATTACTCGTAAGTGCATCTAGTGCCCCTTAGTGATTTTGGTGTATTGAAGACTTATAGGTTAAGGGTGTAATGTGTTTATGAGTGTACACAAGTCTATAAGTCTATGAGGAGTTTGATATTTACAGAGAAAGTCGAACCCTGAAAATGAAGTTCTTCGTCTGAAGACTTTGGTATTCTGAAGACTTTCTGAAGAATTTGAAAGTGAAGAAATTGGTGTGACCTTGAAGACTTGGTATTCATTCGAGGAACATGAAGCTTGAAGACTTTTGTTTTCGTAGTTTCATTTTCTCTTTCTTGAGTCATAGGAAACACCGTACTGTTAAAGGGGGTTGAGGAAATACTAAGGAAAATTTTCCATGTGATGCTCAACTCAAAATCCTACACCTACCAATCCCTTCGAGTGAAGCCATTGGAAATCTCATACAGTCCAGTCATATTCTTCAGTGACAGAGATAAAGTTCTTCTGGTCTCTGAGGAATTTGTTCTGACTGAGGAGTTAGGAATTCGCCAGTGCGGATTGCCTACACAGTGAGGAACATGATAGCCCTGAGGATTTTGCTACTCAAAATTCCGACCGTTGATGTGCTATGCGCCAGCTGTCCCAAAATATATATCCACCTAACGGTCATATCATTGAAGGGCATTTATGTCTTATCATGTCGGGCTGCTCCCTAGGCTATAAATAGCCGCCCCCTACAGTCACTAGCTGGTTGACTGCTCCGAGAGAAACTGACACTTGTCATTTGAGAGCAACCCATCCTCCGAGGACTTTGAGCGAAAATCATCAAGTGAGGAAAAACACAAACCCAAACACCTACAAACCCCAAGTGATTGAGCATCACTGAAGAGATTGATCCTGCGTGGATCCGACGCTTATTACCTTTGAAGACTGTGCTTCTTCCAGATGGTTAGGCGTCATGGTCTAGAGCATCCAAGAGGAATTGTGGATCGCCGAGTGACCAAGTTTGTGAAGGTTCGGAAGTCACCTGAAGACTTACCACGAGTGATTGGACGAGGTCTGTGTCACCTTAGTTCAAGGAGAATACGGTGAGGACTTGGTGTCCTGAGCCACGTGCTCAGGACTGGGTGTCCGGGACTGTGTGTCCTCGAGTTTAAATACTCAGCCGCTCCAACCAGACGTACAACTGAGACAGCAGTTGGAACTGGTCTACCAAATCATTGTCTTCACCAAGCTTACTGGTTCTATTCCCTCAACTCATTCATTTCCTCATAACTGTGTTGTGTGCTTGTTCATATCTGTGTTTGAAGACTTTGATTGAAGACTTTCTCAATTTCCTCAGTTCAATTTCTTCAGTCTGTTTGTCTTCATCCTGTGTTATCCTGTGCTTACGCTTCCTGTACTCTGTGCCTGTCTTCATTTCATCATGATGACTATGCTTGTATTCTGTTATGTTTACTTTTGAGTACCCATTCTACTGCTAGTAGTTCTTCGCTAAGGAATTTCCTCACCGGTAAATTCCTCGGTGAAGAATTTCATAAAAATCGCCTATTCACCCCCCCTCTAGTCGATATAACGCACTTTCAATTGGTATCAGAGCGAGGTACTCTCTTGTTCTGTGTGATTTTGGTTTAACCACCTGAATTTTTAGTTATGTCGACCGCAGGTATGACGAAAGTGACATGCCCCGTCTTTGACGGTCACGAGTATCCCAAGTGGAAGGCCATGATGAAGAAATGCCTCATGGCGATGAACAGCGAGCTGTGGACCGTCACTGAGATTGGTCTGACCGATCTGTGCAAGATGGCGGAAGCTGATGACATTCGCAAGTACACTCTTCTCAACCTCACGGTGAAGGATGTCATCTGCTCCAGTCTGTCACAAAATCAGTTCAGGAATATCATGCATCTCGATCATGCGAAGCTCATCTGGGACCGTCTCTCTGAGGTCTATGAAGGTCATCGAACCTGTCATGATCCTTGGTTTGAGGACTTCAAGGAATCTCTCAAAGCAATGACATTCGAACCAGAATCATCATCTTTTGCATCATGCCTTATGGCAAAAGATGCTGAGGTAACTGAATGCTACCTATCCGAGTCTAGTGATGATGAATCTAGTGATGAATTTGGACCCAGCTATGTCAAACTTGCTTCCCTTGCCACTAAACAACAAAGAGCTTTGGAAAAAGTTCACTACATGCTAAACAAAAGCGATGATATGTTGGGTGAAGAAATGGATCAGTCAAAAGCTTTGTCTGAAAGTCTTCAGAGACTTCATACTAAGTATGACACCCTTCAAGATCAACATAACATTCTCTTATCCGATCATGAGAAGCTTTCTTATGAATTTTTTCAAAGAAAGCAAGACCTTGAGAAGCTAAGAGTGAGTTATGAAGATCTTCAGAAGGAGCACGATTCATTACTTGCTCAACAAATCAGCGCTTCTCAGGAAGAACTTGTTCCTCCGTGCTTGAAGTGCATTGAACGTGAATCTACTAATCCTTCACCTGAATGTTCAAATGCTACTAATGTTTCAAATTCTTCACATGCCTCTGCTATCACTAATTCCTCATCTGAGGACATTGCTAGTATCACTGACGATGCAGGGCTGAAGGAATTGTACATGACAGGCATGTACAAAAGCCTCAAAGGGCACCAGACTCTTTGTGATGTGCTTAAAAGGCAGACCCTCAACAGGAACCCTAGGAAAGAGGGTATTGCTTTTGAGAGGAAACTCAATGCTGATGGTACATATTGGAAGCCTGAGCAGTACCCCAAAACTACATGGGTTGCTGCAAAGGGACCTCCAGTTGATCCATCTAATTTGTCTGGATTTGCATGTGAATCTCCTCGTTTTAATGATGAGTCATTTGACTCCAACTATAAATTGTTCAAAAATCAGAATGGTGAAGTATTTGCTAGATTTGTTGGCACTAACTACAGGAACGGTTCCCCTATGAAGAAAATCTGGGTTCCCAAAAGATGCCTTGAAAATCTTTAGGTGAATGTCATCATGACGCCACCTGTGAAGAATAGGAACCCCAGATCAAATTCTTCATATGGACCAAATTCTTCATATGGATCCAAGTCCTCATACGGACCAAACTCCTCACATGGATCATATTCCTCAAAAGGATCAAAATCTTCATATGAACATCATCGTGCTAACCCGTTTATTTCACAGGGAAGATCTAAGGATTATGGATATATGCATTATTCTTCAAATCATTATGTCCATAAGTCCTCGAAGAATTTCTCTGCTTACTCTTATGCTTATTCTAACCCCTCTTATGTGAAATGAAATGGACTGGCTTCTATGCCATCCTTCTCGTATGGAGCTCGTAGAGTAATGAACTCTTTGCCACCCATTCAGATGTGGGTGGTGAAGAAAAAGAACTAATCTCTTCTGTAGGGTCAGGTCTCCAGACATACGTAATCGTCTGAAGAATTTGCTGGAGACCTGAGTATGCGTGATAGGACGTAGGCTAATCATGAAGAAATGAACTTTCATTTCTCACATCCTCACACTGCTTTATCTGTTCTTTTGCTTGATGAAATTGATCTGATGAATTGATGTTATACTCTTCACTTATGAAGTATATGAGTTTGTAAGCTGCACTAATTCATCTGCAGGATGATCAACCCAAAGCCACTGAGTGGGTCCTCGATAGTGGATGTACAAATCACATGACTGGTGACAAGAATCTATTGATGGATGCTCCATTATCTCCGTCGCATCTGAAGCACATCATCTTTGCTGACAAAGGCAAAAGTCAGGTATTGGGTCTAGGTAAGGTTGCGATCACAAAGGATCGACACATGGACAAAGTCATGCTTGTTGAGTCCTTAGGATACAACCTTATGTCTGTCTCAATGCTTTGTGATCTTGATATGGTTGTTGTCTTTGGCAAATACCATTGTGTTGTGGTTATGGAAGCTGACAATTCCAAAGTCTTCGAAGGCTTTAGGAGAGTAGACCTGTAAATTGTTGATTTCTCTACAGGACCACAACCAGCCGTGTGTCTACTTGCAAAAGCTTCATAAGGCTGGCTCTGGCATCGACGACACGGCCATGCACCCATGAGGAATTTGCACACACTTGCGAAGAGGAAGCATGTCATTGGCATCGAGAATGTCAAATTCCTCAAGGATCACCTATGCGGAGCCTGTGAAGCTGGGAAGATGACAAAGGCCAAGCATCCAGCGAAGGCTATCATGACCACTACTCGCCCATTTGAATTGCTTCACATGGATCTCTTTGGTCCTAATCATTATTCTGCTGTTTCAAATGAAGCATCTCAATATGGCTTTGTTATTGTTGATGATTACTCTCGTTATACAAGGGTACACCTTGTTACTTACAAACATGAAGTGCAGGAAGTCCTCAAACGATTTTCCTCGAGGGCTTCAACCAACTTTGGTGTGAAGATCAAGCACATCAGAAGTGACAATGGCACTGAGTTCAAGAATTCTGGTCTCGATGACTATCTTGATGAACTTGGTATTACTCATGAGTTATCGGCTCCTTATACTCCTCAGCAGAACGGCGTCGTGGAGCGCAAGAACAGGACTCTTGCTGAGATGGCTCGCACTATGCTTAATGAATACAAAACGCCTCGTCGTTTTTGGACTGAGGCAATTGACACTGCGTGCCACATCATCAATAGAGTATATCTTCACAAATTCTTCAAGAAGACTGCCTATGAACTCCTCACTGATAAGAAACCCAATGTAAGTTATTTCAAAGTCTTCGGTGCTAAATGTTGGATAAGAGATCCTCATCACAACTCAAAATTTGCACCGAAAGCACATGAAGGTTTTATGCTTGGTTACGGAAAGGACTCGCACACCTACAGAGTCTTCAACAACGTTCTTCACAAGGTTGTTGAAATTGTAGATGTGCGGTTCGATGAAACTAATGGCTCGCAAAGAGAGCACCTACCTACTTTGATAGATGAACCAGCACCTAAGAAAACTATCAAGTTCAAGGCTACTGAGGATGTCATTCCCACTGAAGAATCTGCTGAAGAATTCATTGCAGAACATGAAGAACGTCGAGCTAATGCACCTGAAGAAAATACTGAAGAAAATGGTGCTGAAGAGAATGCTGATCAAATTCTTCAATGACAACCAGCTCATCCTCGCATTGCAAAAGAAGTGCAAGTTGAAAAGATCATCAATGACATCAAAGTGCCAGGTCCTCTCACACTCTCAAAAGATTCACATTTATCTAACTTTTGTGGGCACTATGCTTTTGTCTCTATTACAGAGCCCACTAAGGTAGATGAAGCATTTATGGAGCCTGAGTGGATTCAGGCCATGCAAGAAGAATTACATCAGTTCGAGCTCAACAATGTTTGGGAACTGGTCAAATGCCCAGATCCTCGCAAGCACAATATCATTGGCACAAAGTCGATCTACCGCAACAAGCAAGATGAAATGGCCTTGTGGTGAGGAATAAGGCACGGCTTGTAGCTCAAGGCTACACACAGGTTGAAGGAATTGATTTCGATGAAACTTTTGCACCAGTTGCTAGACTTGAGGCTATTCGCATATTACTTGCTTATGCTAACCATCATGATATCACTTTATATCAAATGGATGTGAAAAGTGCATTCCTCAATGGTAAGCTTGAGGAAGAAGTATATGTTGCTCAACCCCCGGGTTTTGAAGATCCAAAGAATCCTGACAAAGTCTTCAGACTCAACAAGGCCCTCTATGGCCTCAAGCAGGCCCCACGGGCGTGGTATGATACCTTGAAGGAATTCCTCATGAAGAAAGGCTTCAAACCTGGTTCACTCGACCCTACTCTTTTCACTAAATCTTATGATGGTGAATTGTTTGTGTGCCAAATGTATGTTGATGATATTATCTTTGGCTGTACTGACCAACGTTATAGTGATGAATTTGCCTATATGATGAGTGAAGAATATCAAATGTCTATGATGGGAGAGTTGAAATTCTTCTTAGGTCTTCAAATTCGTCAACAACGCAATGGCATATTCATATCTCAGGAGAAATACCTCAAGGATGTACTGAGGAAATTCGGCATGCAAGATTGCAAAGGCGTCAAAATTCCGATGCCCACAAATGTCCATCTGTGCACTGATGAAAATGGTATTGACTTCGATCATAAGGTATACCGCTCCATGATTGGTTCTTTATTGTACTTATGAGCATCTAGGCCAGATATAATGCTTAGTGTTTGCATGTGTGCCCGATTTCAAGCTACACCGAAGGAATCACACCATAAGGCTGTGAAGCATATTCTTCGATATCTAGCTCACACACCAACACTTGGATTATGGTACCCCAAGGGCTCGGCTTTTGATCTCATTGGATATTCTGACTCTGACTATGCCGGTGATCATGTGGACCGCAAGTCAACATCTGGTACATGTCATTTCCTCGGATGATCTTTGGTCTGTTGGTCCTCGAAGAAACAGAACTGCGTATCACTATCTACTGTTGAAGCTGAGTACATTGCCATCGGCTCTTGCTGTGCTCAATTGCTATGGATGAAGCAAACTCTCAAGGACTACGGCGTCAACATGAAGAATGTGCCTCTCTTCTGTGACAATGAGAGTGCCATCAAGATTGCTCACAACCCAGTTCAGCACTCGAAGACAAAGCACATTCAGATTCGTCATCATTTTCTTCATGATCATGTGTCCAAGGGCGACATTTCTATTGAGCATGTGAAGACTGAAGAACAGCTAGTCGATATCTTCACAAAGCCCTTGGATGAGAAGAGATTTAGCAAGTTGCGGTGTGAGCTAAATATCCTAGAATCTTCGAATGTTCTTTGAAAAGGACACTCATCCTAACACTTATGCAAAATAAATGACTTAGATGTGCAACACATGAAGAACCGTTTTTCTTCAATCAATGAAGAATAACACTCTTAGTGTGAAGAAATTAACGAAGAATTTGATTCTCAGAACCCTACGATAATTGTACGCGGTGTCTGAAATCATCATTCTTATACGATGGGTAACGCCACCACCAAAAGTTGAAATTTCTCAGTTGTCATATTCTTCAACTTTGCATTGTCTTCACTGTTTCCATCGTTTTTCTTCATTGGCTATATATATATATATATATATGAGTTTATGTTCTCTACAACATTCACTTATTGCTAATTCTTCAAGTTGGTTTTTCTGCTAAGTGAATGTGATCGAACCCTTCCCCTCTATGCTATACTCAACCCAATCTGTTCACAAATTCTTCATGTGCGTTCTATTTGAAACTCGTTCAAAATCTTCACTGTGTCCTTGTCAGCTGAAGAAATTGCGAACGGAACTTTAAAACCTATCTTATCGAGATTTTCGGCTTTGCCGCTCAAACCGTTCCGCATCCCACGATACACTTATCCATTCACCCAAGATCGCACATGATCTCCACCTCTTAGTACGTGGGTGACACATGTCAAGCGAATGAGAAGGGTCAGGGGCACGTTCGTCCAATTTCTTCGGGCGAACAGTTTTTCACCGTGGCTATAAATACCCCTCCTTCCCTTCCTCACTTCTTTTACTCCGCTCGATCTCTCTCCAGCTCGAGCTTCTCAAACCCTAGCGCCTCCGCTACTTCATCGTCGCCAGTGAGGAAGAGCCTCACTGCCTCAACCTCATCGCCGACGTACTCGTGCCGACCGCGGAAATCTTCACTCCATCACCGCTGTAGCCATCTTTCTCCACCGAGTTAGGGCGTGGAAGATCTACACAGACAAACTTCACCTCTCCACTTCACTGTTCGTCGTGTTCTTCATCCAGGGTAATTAAAAGTTACTTTTACTGCCCTCATTGATTTGAATGATTATCTACAAAATCTTCAAAGGTTTTTTTCTTCATATCTTCACACACTAAACATCTCACAAGTCATCTGTTCTTGATTCGTTTCTCTAAGCATCATTTTTCTTCAAGATTCCTCAATTGTGTGGATCTTCGATCTATACAACTCTGGAACCTAAGAAAAAGAACGCTTAGTGAAATTCTTCAAGACTCATCTGGTCAAATTCCTCAAACTTGTTCTTTTTGAAAAACCTTCTGAGAACGCATATGACCTCTCCAAATTCCTTGCAACTATACTCTGTTCACAGGTACTCATGTCAGCTGCTGAATCACTAGGTTCTCATCAACTTAACTCGTTTGCAGCGTTCCTCGAAGAAAATTTGCATACTTCTTCAGAAAATTCAATTGTCCAAATTCCTCAACTTAAGAAAATGGCTGACGGTAAGAAGCCACAGAAAGGAGGAAAGAGGCCTAAGGTCAATACAGCATTTGAGATCCCTAATGAAATATATGCTGGGTACTGCACACCTACTGAGGAAACCAAGAATGAGCGCAAGGTGCGCATTCAGAAGATAGAGAGGAGATGGCCTAGAGAGTGGAGGGAGTACAAATATGTCACTCCCAAGTACAAGAAGAAATTCACACTCAATCCTCTATGCCCAAGACCTCCATTGGCACCTGGCCAAATAGCTGATCCCACCAGCCTCAAGCGCGGTGAGGACTATCCTGACGAATGGGCCAAGCGCCAAGCCAAGTTGGCTAAGCAAGCCAGAGAAGCAGTGAGGAAATTCAATGAAGACTCTGCTGCTGCTGCCTCTGCTGAGGCCTCTGCTGTCAAGCCAAAGAAGGCTATGTCAAAGAAGCCTGCGCGCAAGCCAAGTGCTTCACCAACAATGCCCTCAAGGCCAAGCTCCTCAGCAATGCCCTCACGACCAGGATCCTCAAGGCCCTCACGACCAATTCCTCATGTTGCTCCTGCTCCCTCAAAATCCTCAGCTCCTCCAAAGTCCTCAGCTGCTCCAAAAAATTCCTCAGCACTTGTGCATCTTGCCTCGTGCCAAAGGACTATAGGCATGTCTATTGCCTCAGGAGCTTCAGCTAGTTCCTCAGCTGCACCAACTTCCTCAACGGGACCCTCTCTACTGAACACTAAGGCCACTGCTGGATGAGGTCCTTGCCCTGTTCCTCAGAAGAAGCAAGTCGCCTTCCAATTGCTGGCTAATGAAGACGAAGCTGATGATGATGAACTTGCAGAAATCATCAGAGATAGGCAAATCAGGGCCGCTAGAGCCAAGGGAACAGATGTGCCACTGCTTTTGGATCCCAAGTTGATCCTCGAGTACATTGATGTTTGGCACAAGGACCCCAACACTCCCATGCCTGATTTCAAGCTGACTCCTGGTCAAAGTCACATGCTAACTCACTTCATACAAGAAGAGAAATGGAAATTTAAACAGGGGAGGAGAGTGAAGAAAACGCAGTACAAGAAAGAGCGCTTTTTGAAGCAAAACGTTTTGAAGCTTTCACCTGAAGAACTTGTTGCTCTCCAACTAGAAATCAAGAAACTGAGTGATGAATTTGATCGCTATTATGCTGACTGGCTGGGAGCCAAAGTCAGATTTGTAAAGATAACAGAATAGTTCACCTCCAATGTTGCAGCCCCAACGCAACAGGAAATTCCTCAGGCTGAAGCATCTGCTCAGCCTACTAAAGAAAATGCCAGCACCGCTGATGACAATCAGGCTGCTGAAGAAAACATGAGTTCTAGGGCTGATGGTTGTATTCCAGCCGCTGAAGAAATTGCCAGGGCACCCACTAGTGGTGCGCCTGAAGAAAATGAAGAAAATCAACCAGATTCCTCTACTCTTCCTGCGCCTACACCAACTCCAATCCTTCCATCTGCATCAGATGTGAAGAAGACCAAGGCTGCGGAGCATGCAGCAGTGAAGAAAAGGAAAGCATCAGCTGCTTCAGATTCTTCAGCTCCGAAGAAGATGAAGCCTATGACAAGTTCATTTGCTAATCCCATTGATGTTGTTCCCATCTCAACCAGGCCATCAAAGGACCTTGTTCCTTTTGGTGAAGAATATGAGATCCCTAGCGGATCTGATGAAGAAAATCATTCTGCTGCTTCATCAGAGCAGTTTGATGAAGAAATTGAAGTGGATACACTCCCTTCAACACCTGTCATCTCCTCGCCCATGCCTCAGTTCACAGCTGAAGAGGCTGGCGTTGAAGAAATGGAAGATGAAGATGTGGACGTTGGCTGCTCCACACCAGTAATAAGTGATGAATTCTGGGAAAGTCAGCATCCAAACTCTCCAATGTTCACACCATTGCAACAAATACCTCAGTCGCCTGCACAAAATGTTCAAATGGGCTCTAAAGAAACTCACCCCACTTCATCTGTACATGAGGAAATACCAGCCACTAGTGCTGAAGAAACTGCTGCTGCTGAACATCTGAAGACGCAGACTGCCACTGAAGAGGAACAGAAATTCCTTAGCCTGATGAACCTGAGATTGCGATTCCTGAGGTCGTGATGCAACTCACTGACACTCCTCTGCCCAAGCCAAAGGATTCATTCTCACGCAAGCAAAAGTTCAAGGCTGATGATTTCTTTGGCGAGCATGTATTCTTCGAAGACGACAACCCTTACAACTCTGCTCGCATTAGGAAGAGGCGTTTCTGGACTGCTAGTCAAGCCAATTTCTATTCCTCAGTACTGTTCAACAAAGAGAAAATCTTCTACCATGAGCATATTCCTCACGTGGATATGGAATCTCTGTCATGCTTCGCACCAGTCCTTAGTGTTCTTCACGATGCTGGACTATTAAACTTTTGCTCTGACATCTGCGATTGGAATGAAGAACTAATTCTTCAATTCTATGCAATGCTGCACATCACAGGAGATTCTGAAGATGTGAATTCATGGGTGCTGGACTGGATGTCTGAAAACACTCACTACACTGCACCAGCTTCTAAATTGCTTCGTGCCTTACCACTCAGTCCTCCCCTTGAAGAAGCTCGTTGCATCTACAGTGAATCTGAGCTTACAAATCACTACATGCAGGTACTGATGAAACCTTTGAAGCCAGGTCAGGCACCAAGAACCAAATTCCTCGTGAAGGAATTGCTTTATGTGCCAAGAACTGTCTATCGTATTCTTACAAGGACAATGAGTCCTATCAAAGGCCACGACTCATCTGATGAGGAAATTGTTGGCATCATGAAGAATCTGGTATTCAACATCGTTCATGACATTCCTGTCAATTATCACGATTTCTTCATGAGGACTCTGGCAAATGTTGCACTGTCTCCGTTTGAGCTGAAGCCTTATGCACCTTGGATTATGAGATTCCTCAGGACAAGGTCTTCACTCAACTACAAAGCTGATTTTCAGAATCACCTCAGCTACCTGCCCCCCATTGAAGTCCTCAAGCAG
Source organism: Triticum aestivum (assembly GCF_018294505.1). Taxonomy (NCBI): domain Eukaryota; kingdom Viridiplantae; phylum Streptophyta; class Magnoliopsida; order Poales; family Poaceae; genus Triticum; species Triticum aestivum. Next base: position 371,735,284 of record NC_057803.1, on the reverse strand, counting down.
ACTTATTCCTCAGTTGATGGAAAGGGTAAGGCACCAGCTGTTATAGATGAAGGCATTCGTCCACTGGATGGTCAATTTCGCAAAGTTGCCTCTTATTCCACCAATGATCACTCTGCCACACATGACTCTGCCAATGCACCCAAGTCCACTCCTCAAGCCACTGCTCCGCGCATGATGACTGACCGTGAACTTCTGCTTAGTCTTCACCAGAAGGTGGATCGAAATCACAAATGGGTTAAGCATCAGTTTGGTTCATTTCTTCACAACATGACTGCTACACAATGCAGTGAAGAAAAACCATTAGTACCTCCATCAAGTCTTCGGTCGCACCTGGGCAATCCTATCACATCTGTATGGTGAAGATGATCTGAAGAAAATGGGTCTCAATGAAGATTTTGACTGGTCTGCACCTCCACCGAAGAAATTCAAGAAGGTCAAGGTTCCTTCTCTAGTGGCCAGCTCATATTCTTCATCACGCGACACTGATGAAAATGAAGACTTGGACGACACTGCGGCAGGCCCTACTACAACAAATGACCCCAACAACGCTGGCGCTCCTTATCAACTTGATATTCTTCAGGGGCGTTAGTCCTCATATTCGATCCTTTTGGTCATTTGATGACAAAGGGGGAGAATTTTGAGTTAGTCTTCAAGCGGGTCTTTCTATATGGGCGTTTTTTTTCAAGTTACAACTCTCGTTCTTCTGAGACTTTATTGGATCGAGTTGTAAACTTAAACCCGATGGTGCTCTGATACTCCTGATACGTTTTTCTGCATGCTTATTCCTTGTTAATATTAATTGCATGCATGCAGAATTACATCAGTCACCATATTTCATCATGCATTTCAAATTCTTCACTGTTATATGTCAAGTGCGTGTATGAATTACAAGATATAAGGGGAGATCTCCATGATTCAACTCTTCAAGTGTGCATTGCTTCAAAAGCAAATTCCTCACTATGCACATCTTCAGGGGGTGTTCTTCTATATCTTGCAATCAAATTCCTCAATATCAGTATTTACACTTCATATGTTTATCCCCATTGAAAACTTAACCTATATTGTCATCAATCACCAAAAAGGGGAGATTGTAAGTTCATCTAGTGCCCCTTAGTGATTTTGGTGTATTGAAGACTTATAGGTTAAGGGACTAATGTGTTTATGAGTGTACACAGGTCTATAAGTCTATGAGGAGTTTGATATTTACATAGAAAGTCGACCCCTAAAAATGAAGTTCTTCGTCTGAAGACTTTGGTATTCTGAAGACTTTCTGAAGACTTTGAAAGTGAAGAAATTGGTGTGACCTTGAAGACTTGATATTCATTCGAGGAACATGAAGCATGAAGACTTTTGTTTTCGTAGTTTCATTTTCTCTTTCTTGAGTCATAGGAAACACCGTACTATTAAAGGGGGTCGAGGAAATACTAAGGAAAAATTTCCATGTGATGCTCAACTCAAAATCCTACACCTACCAATCCCTTCGAGTGAAGCCATTGGAAATCTCATACAGTCCAGTCATATTCTTCAGTGACAGAGACGAAGTTCTTCTGGTCTCTAAAGAATTTGTTCTGACTGAGGAGTTACGAATTCACCAGTGCGGATTGCCTACACAGTGAGGAACATGATAGCCCTGAGGATTTTGCTACTCAAAATTCCGACCATTGTTGTGCTATGCGCCAGCTGTCCCAAAATATCTATCCACCTAACGGTCATATCATTGAAGGGCATTTATGTCTTATCATGTCAGGCTGCTCCCTAGGCTATAAATAGCCGCCTCCTACAACCACTAGCTGGTTGGCTGCTCCGAGAGAAACTGACACTTGTCATTTGAGAGCAACCCATCCTCCGAGGACTTTGAGCGAAAATCATCAAGTGAGTAAAAACCCAAACCCAAACACCTACAAACCCCAAGTGATGGAGCACCACTGAAGAGATTGATCCTGCGTGGATCCGACGCATATTACCTTTGAAGACTGTGCTTCTTCCAGACAGTTAGGCGTCATGGTCTAGAGCATCCAAGAGGAATTGTGGATCGCCGAGTGACCAAGTTTGTGAAGGTTCAGAAGACACCTGAAGACTTACCACGACTGATTGGACGTGGTCTGTGTGACCTTCGTTCAAGGAGAATATGGTGAGGACTTGGTGTCCTGAGCTGCATGCTCAGGACTGGGTGTCCGGGACTGTGTGTCCTCGAGTTTAAATACTCAGCCGCTCCAACCAGACGTCCAACTGAGACAGTAGTTGGAACTGGTCTACCAAATCATTGTCTTCACCAAGCTTATTGGTTCTATTCCCTCAACTGTGTTGTGTGCTTGTTCATATCTGTGTTTGAAGACTTTGACTGAAGACTTTCTCAATTTCCTTAGTTCAATTTCTTCAGTTTGTTTGTCTTCATCTTGTGTTATCATGTGCTTACGCTTCCTGTACTCTATGCATGTCTTCATTTCATCATGATGACTATGCTTGTATTCTGTTATGTTTACTTTTGAGTACTCATTCCACTGCTAGTAGTTCTTCACTAAGGAATTTCCTCACCGGCAAATTCCTCAGTGAAGAATTTCATAAAAATCGCCTATTCACCCCCCCTCTAGTCAATATAACGCACTTTCACTTGTTATTAGTAGACGTCAAGAAATGCCTATGAATTATTCACTTGTTATTGAACCATTTGATGTTTGGGGCTTTGATTATATGGGACCTTTTCCTGCCTCCAATGGATACACACATATTTTAGTTGTTGATTACGTTACTAAGTGGGTAGAAGCTATTCCAACTTGTAGTGCTGATCATAACACCTCTATTAAGATGCTTAAAGAAGTTGTTTTTCCAAGGATTGGAGTCCCTAGATATTTAATGACTAATGGTGGTTCACATTTTATGCATGGTGCTTTCCGTAAAATGCTTGCTAAATATGATGTTAATCACAGAATTGCATCTCCTTATCACCCACAGTCTAGTGATCAAGTAGAATTGAGTAATAGAGAGCTCAAATTAATTTTGCAAAAAACTGTTAATAGATTAGATAGAATTGGTCCAAGAAACTTGATGATGCATTATGGGCCTATAGAACTGCATATAAAAATCCTATGGGTATGTCTCCGTATAAAATGGTTTATGGAAAAGCATGTCACTTACCTCTCGAACTAGAACATAAGGCATATTGGGCTATTAAAGAGCTCAACTATGATTTCAAACTTGCTAGTGGGAAGAGGTTATTTGACATTAGCTCACTTGATGAATGGAGAACCCAAGCCTATGAGAATGCCAAATTTTTTAAAGAAAAAGTTAAAAGCTGGCATGACAAAAGAATACAAAAGCGTGAGTTTAATGTAGGTGATTATATATTGCTATAGAACTCTCGTTTAAGATTTTTTGCAGGAAAGCTACTCTCTAAATGGGATGGTCCTTACGTTATCGAGGAGGTCTATTGTTCTGGTGCCATAAAAAACAACTTCGAAGGAACAAATCCGAAGGTGGTAAACGGTCAAAGAATTAAACATTATATCTCAGGTAATCCTATAAATGTTGAAACCAATGTTATTGAAACCGTAACCCCGGAGGAATACATAAGGGACACTCTCCGGAAAGTTTCAGACTACGAAAAGGAATAGGTATGTGGTACGGTAAGTAAACCGACTCCAAAACAGTTCTAATGGCAATTTTTTATGTTTTGGAATATTTAGAAAAAGAGATAAATAAGAAGCAGTCCGGGAAGGACACGAGGGCTCCACGAGGGTGGAGGGCGCGCCCCTGCCTCATGGGCACCTCGTGTGCTCTCCGGACTCCGTTTTCTTGCATGTTACGTATTTTGGTCGGTAAAACTTCATTATATAATCTCCCGAAGGTTTTGACTCCCGTATCATGCAAAAATCTCCTGTACTTGTTTCGAGTTGTTTTCTGTCAGGGTTGTCAAAGCCAAGCATCATGTCGTCTCCCTCCTCCTCCAACAATGAGGGCAACGATGCTTGGCTAATGAAGATAGAGCTGAAGAGACAAGAAGCAATGGAGATCAACAAGGATGAAGGGATCAAGAAGGCGACGGAGTACCAAGTTCCGACAACAGAAGACATCCTTCAACTTGATCACAATCTTCTTACCCCAACTGAGATCGAAGCTTCAAGATGATTGAGTTCGCTCGTATACAAAATAAGTATCTCACACGTGAAAATATTTTGTTGAAGGAGCATATCATCGCACTCAAAGGCATTATCCGCAAGTTAGAAGACCTCCTATGCTCGATGTGTGACTATCCATCATCAACAACTCCACCTTCTTCACCAACAAAGATGAACTGAGTATCTGGTATGGGCACTCCCCTTGGCAACTGCCAAGCTTGGGGGAGTGCCCCGGTATCATATCACCATCACTTTTATCTTTACCGCTTTTCTTAGTTCCATCCTTTTGATAATATTTTGATCTAGTAGAATAAAAGTTCTTAGTATGATCTAGTTGTGAGTTTTTCTTTATGATCCTTCTACGTAATCGAGTCCGTGAGCTATAAATAATAAAGATTAGCGTTGAGTCAAGGGCTTGATTATTTTGCCATGATCTTGAGTGAATAAAATAAAAGATAATGAATAAAAAGAAACAAAGAGATCATATGGATCTTATGGAGAGTAATGAGCTCACATAGAAAGAGTATGATGAATAAAAGTTGTTGAGAGTTGACAAACATAGTTTTGGTCATCGTTGCAATTAATAGGAAATAATAAAGAAAGAGAGGTCTTCACATATAAATACACTATCTTGGACATCTTTTATGATTGTGAGCACTCATTAAAATATGACATGCTAAAGGGTTGACGTTGGACAAGGAAGACAACGTAATGGGTTATGTTTTCTTACATCTGAGATAAATTATATTGTCATGGATCATCCAACATGATTGACCTTGCCTTTCCCCCTCATGCTAGCCAAATTCTTTGCACCAAGTAAAGATACTAGTTGTGCTCCCAAACACCCTTAAACCAGTTTTGCCATGAGAGTCCACCATACCTACCTATGGATTGAGTAAGATCCCTCAAGTAAGTTGTCATCGATGCAAGCAATAAAAATTGCCCTCTAAATATGTATGACTTACTAGTGTGGGAGAAAATAAGATTTATACGGTCGTGTGATATGGAAGAAATAAAAGCGACAGACTGCATAATAAAGGTCCATATCACAAGTGGCAATATAATGTGGCGTTCTTTCGCATTAAGATTTTGTGCATCCAACCGTAAAAGCGCATGACAACCTCTACTTCCCTCTGCGAAGGGCCTATCTTTTACTTTTATCTCCTACCTTGCATAAGAGTCATGGTGATCTTCACTCTTCCTCTTTAAATTTTATCTTTTGGCAAGCACAACATGTTGGAAAGATCTTGTTATATATGGCTAATTGGATGTGAAGTTCTCATGAACTATTACTGTTGACATTACCCTTGAGGTAAAACGTTGGGAGGCAAAACTATAAGCCCCTGTCTTTCTCTGTGTCCAATTAAAACTCCATACCCATAGTTATTGCGTGAGTGTTGTCAATTGTGAAAGACTATATGATATTTGAGTATGTGGACTTGCTGAAAAGCTCTTATATTGACTCTTTCCTATGTTATGATAAATTGCAATTGCTCCAATGACTGAGATTATAGTTTATTAGTTTTCAATGAAGTTTATGATTCATACTTGAAATTGTGATTTAATTGTTACTCTAGCATAAGAGATCATATGACAAGAATTATATAAGTTGTTGTTCTAAGAATGATCATGATGCCCTCATGTCCGTATTTTATTTTTATCGACACCTCTATCTCTAAACATGTGGACATATTTTTCGATTTCAGGCTTTCGCTTGAGGACAAGCGAGGTCTAAGCTTGGGGGAGTTGATACGTCCATTTTGCATCATGATTTTGTATCGATATTTATTGCATTATGGGTTGTTATTACACATTATGTCACAATACTTATGCCTATTCTCTCTTATTTTACAAGGTTTACATAAAGAGGGAGAATCCCGGCAGCTGGGATTCTAGGCTGGAAAAGCAGCAAATATTAGAGACCTATTTTGCACAACTCCAAAAGTCCTGAAACTTCACGGAAGTCATTTTCAGAATATATAAAAAATACTGAGCGCAAGAAGTTCTAGAGGGGGGCCAGACCCTGCCCATGAGGGTGGGGGCGCGCCCCCTGCCTCGTGGGCCCCATGGTGGCCCTCCGATGCCCATCTTCTGCTATATGGAGTCATTCGATGAGGAAAAAATCATAAGCAAGCTTTTGGGATGAGACTCCGCCGCCACGAGGCGGAACCTTGGCGGAACCAATCTAGGGCTCTGGCGAAGCTGTTCTGCCGGGGAAACTTCCCTCCGGGAGGGTGGAAATCATCACCATCGTCATCACCAACGATCCTCTCATCGGGAGGGGGTCAATATCCATCAACATCTTCACTAGCACCATCTCCTCTCAAACCCTAGTTCATCTCTTGTATCCCATTCTTGTCTCTAAGTCTGGGATTGGTACCTGTGGGTTGCTAGTAGTATTGATTACTCCTTGTAGTTGATGCTAGTTGGTTTATTTGGTGGAAGATCATATGTTCAGATCCTATATGCATATTAATACTCCTCTGATTATGAACATGAATATGCTTTGTGAGTAGTTACGGTTGTTCTTGAGGACATGGGAGAAGTCTTGCTATTAGTAGTCATGTGAATTTGGTATTCGTTCGATATTTTGATGAGATGTATGTTGTCTCCCCTCTAGTGGTGTTATGTGAACGTCGACTACATGACACTTCACAATTATTTGGGCCTAGAGGAAGGCATTGGGAAGTAATAAGTAGATGATGGGTTGCTAGAGTGATAGAAGCTTAAACCCTAGTTTATGTGTTGCTTCGTAAGGGGCTGATTTGGATCCATATGTTTCATGCTATGGTTAGGTTTACCTTAATACTTTTGTTGTAGTTGTGGATCCTTGCAATAGAGGTTAATCGTAAGTGGGATGCTTGTCCAAGTAAGGGCAGTACCCAAGCACCGGTCCACCCACATACCAAATTATCAAAGTACCGAACGCGAATCATATGATCAAAGTACCGAACGCGAATCATATGATCTTCCATATGACAATGCCCATGTGTCCTCGGGAGCGCTTTTCTCTATATAAGAATTTGTCCAGGCTTGTCCTTTGCTACAAAAAGGATTGGGCCACCTTGCTGCACTTTATTTACTTTTGTTACTTGTTGCTCATTACCAATTATCTTATCACAAAACTATCTGTTACCTATAATTTCAATGCTTGCAGAGAATACCTTGCTGAAAACTGCTTATCATTTCCTTCTGCTCCTCATTGGGTTTGACACTCTTACTTGTCGAAAGGACTACGATATATCCCCTATACTTGTGGGTCATCAGTTATCCCCACGAAACTCATATACGGGTCACCTCGAGTACTTGCCTATGATGAAGTAGCGCAAAAACAGCACCAGCGTGACAATGTTGTGCTACCTGAGGAGAACCATTTCTGTGCTGCTACGCGTGCTGCACGCTACCAGCAAGCCCTGCGTCGCTATCAAAGCCGCAGGGTTCATGCCTGGAGTTTTGAGGAAGGCGACCTTGTCCTTAGGCGCATTCAATCTGCCAAGGGTACAAACAAGTTGATGCCAAAGTGGGAAGGCCATTACCGGGTAGTACGAGTCACCAGACCCGGCGCAGTCCGTCTGGAGACCGGAGATGCATTAAATTGCAAAACTCATGGAACATTGAGCATCTCCGTAAGTTCGACCCGTAAGGCGCAGCTGTCGGGCCCTGCCCGGCAGCCACCCTTTTGTACATGTTTTGCCGAAGTTGCATGTAACCCTTTGTACAAAGCCAGACGCAGACCCTGAGCAACAGAGAAATAAGCTAAGTATTGGGGCCCTCGAAGAAGATTGCATGCACACATAAGCATATCATGAGCATAGCATGATCATCTAGATAAGATCGCATGTGGCATTGTTTTCATCTGCACTAAGTTTTAGGGCTCTTACCATGGACTTGGTCCTGAAGAGAAGAAACAAAGACAAGCCTACATAGCGGTCTCGGGCAAGCCAAACTGATAATTTCTTTCTTATCCATACATGTTCTGTAAGGTAAACTTGTGCATATGAAACCCCGCCACCTTCTAAAGATAGGTGCTCCCATCCTTTGACTCAAACGCTGCTTCAGTCAGGATGGTCGCAGTGTCCTTTGGCGGAAAAGGTTTGGCGGGGGGCTGGTCCCTTTTGCGGTCTTGTGGCCGGTAGGCCTAGCCCCGCGGCTACAAATTGAGGGTACCGGCAGGATAGCTTGCCGGGGGAAACTTATTTACGTGAAAGTATAGAGGCATTTCTCCTCTGCATGGACATGATACATGCACAAGTACCCGGCAAGGTTTGTCTTTTTCATTTATATGCTGATAAGGAAGTACAATTCTTATAGAACACAAATATGGATAAAGAAGATTACATAACTTAGACTAAAGTTTGCAAGTGCCCCATAATCCCCTTTCTTGTCCCTCTCCTCCTAGGCACTACGGTGGGAGGTGAAGAGGGCAAAAGGAGTGCCTGAGCAGATGCCCGGCCCGATCCCGTCAGGACCTGCCGGGTGCAGCCTGACAAGATTGGGAGTGGCGAGGCTGCAAAGGATGAGGACGGAGCGAGCAGCTCGGCGGTGCCCTGACTAGCACCACCAAGGCCAGCAAGAAGCCTATAACTCCCCCAGACACACCCGCTGGTGGTTGTTACTCCTGGTGGGATCTAGACGAGCCCCACAGATCAATACTAGTCTTTTCTGCGTACGTTGTCCTCTCTCATGCGCACCCGGGAGCAACTTCCCGGTCGGGGTCACCCATCCTGAAACTACTCCAAGCTGAGCACGCTTAACTTTGGAGTTCTGTTTGAATGGGCTCCCGAAAAGAAGGAATTCCTTATTGATATGAGTAGTCTATCATCCCTAATAAGCCAGGCTATCACATACATGCCCACTCAGAGGAACTGACGTCCTCTCGGGCCACATGAACGTTCCCTCTTGGCACATACGTCCGTGCATCCAGTCTGGCACATGTGCCATACCGTGTGCCACGACGGGTCACAAACATCATGCACAACATGACCGCGCACCTGTCTACAAACATCCTATAACCGCGAGGGTCGGCTCTGATACTAACTTGTAACGCCCCCGGACGCACCCACCGGTGGTCGTTACTCCTGGCAGGATCTAGACTGGCCCCATAGATCAATACTAGTCTTTTCTGCGCACTTTGTCCTCACTCGTGCGCACCCGGGAGCAACTTCCCGGTCGGTCACCCATCCTGAAACTACTCCAAGTTGAGCACGCTTAACTTTGGAGTTCTGTCTGAATGGGCTCCCAGAAAATAAGGAATTTCCTATTGATATGAGTAGTCTATCATCCCTAATAAGCTATCACAAAGCCCCAGCGCAAGCACTAGTGGGGAGAACCGCCGAAGCTCAGTCGGAAGACTGTTGGAGGAGGCGAAGGCACCAAGAGAGCGACCCCCTCCCCAACAACCGCCTCAAAGAGGCTAGTGATGATGGTGCCGGGGAGGGAGGGGAAGTGCGGAAAGACGAGGCAGCAGGCCAGCAATACGAGACAAAGCCATCGATGTCATCATACTCCGACCTGATGCCCTTCCACCCACCTTCTCTGTCTTCCCTCGTTCTTTCTCCATCACCACCGCTCCGGGGAGACGCTGGACCCACGGCCCATCACCTTCCCCGGAGAGGCAACTGACGACTGCGACATCCAAGGCACGCACGGAGCACCGCTCCCCGCCATGGCGGATAGGAAGGCGCCACCGGCTTCAGCATCAACTCTGGCTCCGCTGGAAGGGCGGTGCTGGGATCGCCAATGATCCCGAACACTTCGCCCTAGACGGGCGCCAGAACCACCGAGAGCCCCATCGTTGGAACGATGAGCCTCGACGGCTCGCAGCGAGGGCTAGCGCTCCCCACCAGACGGCCAGCTTGTGAGGGGGAAACAAGTGTTTCGCAATTCTGGAGAAGCGTGACATCCCCCACCACTACAAAAAAAGACACATCTGTGACATTTTGTGCCAATCGAAATATTTTTTGTCATACTTATGACACTTCTATGACAATAATTGTGACAAAACCCGGTATCATCATAGATGTAGTGGGCTCCTACTTCTATGACAAAAATCATGACAGAAAATGGACTTTTCGTCCTAGGCGGGCCGGAGACGTAGCTACATGACATTCTTTGGGCCGTCCATGACGGAAAAACCGTGGTAGAAGCGAGGGCGGGGAAAATATCGGGGAGTTCCTGGTTATGGTGGGTGGTCGGGGCCGAGCGATGTGTGTTTCTCTCGTACGTACGCACGTGTGTGCGAGGCGTTGGGCTCTAACTAAACCCGAGCGATTGCACTATAGGCTACGCGTTACTGAACCCGAGCGATCGATCGATCCCTTGCTGTTAACTGGACATGAGTGATTCCTTCACTACTGCTGCTAACTGAAGCCGATTGAACACTGCTGCCTCCTTCCCTTGATGAACAGTGAGTGTTGTTGAGGGGGTTTGGATGAACAGTTCCTGGTGGGGGGTTGGATGAACATGACCCCGTGGTAGTAGAGGTCGTTGCCGCTCGATGAACAGTACCCCGATCGATTGAGCTGGTGGATGAACAGGACCCCGTGGAGGGCTAGATGAACATGACCCCATGGAGGGCTGGATGAACAGTAGCCGGTGGAGGGCTGGATGGATAGTAGCCCGTGGAGGGTTGGTTGAATAGGACACCGTGGAGAGGGCTGGGTGAACAGTAGCCGGTGGAGGAGTGCGCGGTGGAGGCTGGATGAATAGGAGCCCGTGCATGAACAGTCGCGGGTGTAGGCTGGAGGAGGTCAACGGTGGATGAACAGGAGCCCGTGGAGGCTGTAGGAGGTCGACGGTGGAGATGAACAGTATCCCGTGGAGTCCCATTTTGTGGTACGCCACACCCCTCCTGATGAACAGGACCCCCCGTTTCGACCATAGCGCTTCAACACAAGTCCGTTTCCTCCGTTTTTGCGGTACGCCACACCCCTCCTGATCAACAGGACCCCATTTCGACCATAGGAGGTCCGTTTCCTCCATTTTGCGGTACGCCAGACCCTTCCCGATGAAGAGGATCCTATTTTGACCGTGGTCGGTCGAACGCGTACAAGGTCATTTCCTTCGTTCTGCGGTATGCCAGGCCTCGTTTCCATCGGATGTTCCATCCAAGCCGGTTGGCTCCCGATGAACACGATGACACATTCCATTCCGACCCAGCCGGTTGCCTCCCCATGAACACGACGACGGCGCAGCTTCTCCGTTCCGACCTAGCCATGTAAACGATCCCTGGTCGTACATATGCGCGAGTAGGCATTCGAGACCCTGCCCGTATGTATGTACGTGGTCGTATTTACTTTCTTGCACCCTGGCCGTTGTACGTACGTGTACATGCTACGCGCGGGCCTCTACTACGACATGTGCCCTTCCTTACACGGCCATGGTTCACCCCTGCAGCCTGCAGACAGACCAATCGACCAGTATGTACATACATGTTCGCCACCAGAATGACAATGCTACGTACGCTTTGACCAGGTGGGTCCCGACTATCAGGCACTTGCGTCCGAAGATGTAGCTGGTGGGTCCCAGCAATCAGGGGGGCAAATCATTTTTTTCCCGTAATATGGACGCACTTCCTTGCGTGCGAAGATGAAGCTGGTTGGTCCCAGCAGTCAGGGGGAAACATTTTTTATGCAAAATACGGTGGCTCATCCAGTGGGTCCCTACTGTTAGGTGAAGGAATCATTATTTTGCGCGTAATAAGGAGGCATTTCCTTGCTGCGGCCATGGACCTAGCTGTCAGCATCTCCATACTCTTCCGATGGAAGTCATTCATTGACTACATTGACCACGCCGTGCCGAGAGCACCAGGGAGGTCGAGGCCTAGGAAGCGGACGATGTGGAGCCGGGGAAGACGCGGCAGTGGATGCCCCCGCGGAGGGGACTACATAGGTTGACTGCTTCGGCTGCGGCGTGAGGCTGCCATCGCCGGAGAATAACAGGAGGTGTGTTTGAGTATAGAGGGATGGCATGTCCAGTGGTGGCAGCATAGCCGGCCACGGGAGGCAGGAGCAGGCGGCACAGCCGACGCTTGTTTGGGCGGCTGGAGCAAGAAGACCAGAGGTTGAAGAAGCATTATGGCCGTTGGATGGACATCGTACGATCACTAGAGCTAGAATCGTTCATAATGACTAAGTTGACAAAGCCCTCCGTCCCCATCAACTTAGTAGGCCCACAAGTCACCCTCCCTTTATGATGGGTCCTTGCTAGCAGGGGGGTATTCATTTTTTGTTGCGTAATAAGGAAGCACTTCCTTGCGTGCGAAGATATAGCTGGTGGGTTCGAGCTGTCAGTGGATGGAACTTTTTTTCGTGAAATACAGAGGCCCTTTCGGTTGGTCCTAGATGTCAGGTGGAGGAATCATTATTTTGCGCGTAATAAGGAGGCATTTCCTTGTTTATGGTCGTGGACCCAGCTGTCAGCCTCTCCACGTACAGTCCACTCCCGATGGATGTCATTTGTTGACCACGCCATGCCAATATCACCAGGGTGGTGGACGACGGCGAGGCCTACGAAGGGAACGACACGGAGCCGGGGAAGACATGGCAGTGGCTGCCCACGCGGTAGGGAGTATGAGGGTTGACTGGTTCAGCTGCAGTCGCCGGAAAATAACAAGGGGTGTGGGTGAGTAGAGGGATAACCAAGCCAGGGATGCGAATATGGTGGGGCTGTGAGGCCTGCCGGCAGCACAGCCGGCCACGGGAGGCGGGAGCAGGCGGTTCCGTCGGCGCTGGTTTGGGCGGCAGGAGCAGGAAGATCAGAGACTGAAGAAGCACAATTGTCGTTAGAATGACATCTAACGGCCTGACGCTGGTAGAGTCGATTGTTGACTAAGTTTCTTTTTTGAGAAATATTGTGTACGCATGAACTTAGTAGGCCTAGAAGTCAGCCTCCAAATCTGTGGCAGACAACATAGAGTCCATTTGCTATTTTTAAATAATTTACATCCCATTTGCTAATTCTTAAGTAATTTATTACAGCCCAGTTTTTGCCCAGGACCACGGTCAAAAAGACCATCCGAAATGTTGTAATCCTGAAATGATAAACATTTTTTAAGAACTTGTTGATTTGCCAAAAAAATCGTTTTGTTTTTGTAAGCAAACAAGATGTGGGACAATTGAGTTGGTTTAAGGGAAAACTAGTGGTAAAAAATCAGCACTAGGAGGGAAAACAACAACAAAAATAAGGATGTAAATATGAAAAGGGAACTTTATGTATTTTCAATATAATGATACGTGTATATGAACTAGTAAAACTATAGGTAGAGATTAGAAAACGGAAGTAGGACATGGCATTTCAAGAGGAAAATAGAACTGGGCTGTGTGTTTGATTCAGTAAAAAACCTGCCTGCGGATGTTGTAAGACAAAATATAACTAGCGCTGGTGGGCTAGAGGCCAGTAGATACCTGCTGGATCTTTGTTCCCCGTTGTCGTAATGGGCTAGGCCTGTTAAAAACAAAACCAAGCCTGGGCAGTCTACAACCCAGTTGAAACTTGCTCGACCTGAAAAAACAATATACCTGCTCAATAAACGAGAGAATTCTGCAAGTACAGACTGATAACTGGGATGCAGCAGGTATATTGTTTTTTCATCATGATAATAAGTGCATGCACTTGTTTCGAAAAATTTGGTGAACTGGGAATTCGGACGACGGGTGCTTATGCTACCCATCAAATAAAAATCATGTGCCTGAAAATTCGTTTCGAAACAAATGATTCAGCTTTATATCCATGTCGACCATGGGCATGATGGTTGGAAGAAATGCCAAGTTCATACCAAAAGATCGTTAACAGCAATACCAACTTGTGGATGACAACGTAGTACAAGTACCAATACCAAACTAACTTATAATCTTTTTAGTGGCCCTAGTGTTTGTCTGGTAGAAAATCTTGCAAAAGACCAACTCCCGCTCCTTCTCTTGCTCTAGGTCCCCGAGGCAGTACTGGTGCATCACCCAGTTGGTCCTCTACTGGTCAAAGTTCTTTTTTATTTTTTATTTTGTTGCGGGAATGGTCGAAGTTCTTGTTAATGTGCAGCACCAGAACCTTTTTGTTGCCCGTCTGCCGGCCATTGACCATCACCGGCAAGGTATTGCCGGTCTTGTGACACATCGCGTGCATGCCGCACTCCAACTGTATCTTGCGACGCGTCCACGTGCCCCTTTTGAACGCCCTGGAATTGCGCTGAAAGAAATGCTTTCTTAGGTAACTCAGTGTGATACCTACAGTATTGTCGAATACAGGTTTTAGTGTACGCAGTTGGCATTTTCATAACATCTTTGGCATGTTGCAGTCACTTGTTTCACTTTTTATTAACTGTCAAATTGTAATTGCTTCACTAGGTCTGCATCTAAAAATTAAAATAGAGCTATAAACAAAGGAATATGTTTGTGCAAGTAGATGGTCGATTGGTGTCGTACCTGGAACTTTCTCGGGATGGGTGTAGCATATGTCGTGCTCGCTGTCGATGGTTGGTATGAACAAATTGATGAGAGGGTGAGATCTCGCGCTGTCAGCACTCACTTTGGCCTCAAGGTGCTCGATCAGCTCCTGATCCATGGGATCGAACTTGACGCCAGCCGGCAGCACCGGCCAATCCTTCTTGGAGTTGCATCGGTTAATTCCAGTTATATGGTACTCAATGTATGATCAAATCGACTATTTTAAGTGAATGATGAAAGATTTCGACAGATAAGTGGTAGTACTCCACATATAAAGTCCACAATACCCGAACACGCCACCGGGATTCTTGTGTCACCTCATGCGCAATGTGTTGTCACGTCAATTCAATATAAGCACATGATGAATAATTTGACCGACGTTTACTAGTACTGCTACTGTACTACTTACTAGTCGTATTTAGTGTCAGATTTCAACCATAGGTTTAACTAATAAAATGTCAATGCATGTCACCGAAAATTATTCCATTGGGAACTATGTTCAAATACGAATAAAACGATATAATTTTTTGTTACATGCATTAACATTTAGTTAGTGAAATTTATGGTCAAAATTTGACATAAATTACGAAGGGGCCAGTAAACTAGGAGGGAGGTAGTAGTACGAGTAGCGCAATATACGGTATAGAGGACTAGTACAAATTTAGAAATGGGGTAAGAAGTTACAAGGTTGTGCGATAGACTTTGTAGGCTACATGAGTAATATAATTCCCATTGTAATACTATATATATATAGGGCTGCCGTGCTTGCCTCCCCAAGCGAGAAGGCGCCGGGTCCTGATGGTTTTAATGGAGTTTTCTACCGCTCTTGCTGGGACATAATCAAGGGCGATGTTATGGCCATGTTCCAGCAGTTTCACAGCTTATCTGGAGCAAACTTTGAGCGCATAAACGATGCTCTAGTGGCGCTGCTGGGAAAGAAAGATGGGGCTGAAAGAGTTGGAGACTTCAGGCCGATTAGTCTGATTAAATCGATCCCTAAGCTTATTGCAAAGGTTTTATCCATGCGCCTATCAACGGTTATGGACGCACTCATTTCGCCAGCCCAAAGTGCTTTCACGAAATCAAGATGCCTGCAAGACAACTTCCTTTATGTCCAAAATTGTGTCCGGTCCCTGCACCGCAAGAAGAAGGCTGCCCTCCTGATCAAGTTGGATATTGCTCGAGCCTTCGACTCCGTGTCCTGGGAATACATTCTGGAACTCCTCACAGTCTTGGGCTTCAGCGCCAGGTGGAGGGACTGGATTGCCCTCCTGCTTTCCTCCTCCTCTTCTGCTTTCATGCTAAATGGCATCCCGGGTGCCCAGATCAAACACAAGAAAGGCCTAAGGCAGGGCGATCCATTGTCCCCTCTGCTATTCATCTTGGCTATTAACCCCCTTCATCGTCTCATCTCCAAGGCGGCCGCTGATGGGATCATTGCACCATTGCTGGGCAGAGATGTAAAGCTCAGAGTCAGTCTATATGCAGATGATGCAATAATATTTGCAAACCCAGACAAGGAGGAAATTGACAAGCTGCTACAACTCCTCAAGATGTTCGGTGACGCCTCTGGCCTGCACCTCAACCAAGCAAAATCCTCAATAAGCCCCATCAAATGCGATGAGCTGGACCTGGATCTCATTCTGCAGAGTTTTGGAGGGCAAATCAGGCCTTTCCCAATAACATACCTTGGTCTTCCGATCAGGCTGGGACGACTACGACTTGTGCATCTACAGTTTGTACTTGATAGGATAAGAGCTAGGCTGGCCGGCTGGAAGGGCAAGTTAATATCAATTGCTGGAAGAAGGGTGTTAGTCCGCTGTGTTCTCACGGCAATCCCCACTTTTGCCATGTCTGTGTTGCGAGCGCCGAAAAAATTCTTCAAGGAAGTTGACAAAGCAAGGCGGCGCTTTCTCTGGGCACAGGATGATGACCTCGCCGGAGGAAAATGCAAGGTCAACTGGACGACGGTTTGCTCGCCAATGGAAAAAGGGGGATTGGGAATCCACAACTTGAGCAAATTCTCCAGAGCCCTCCGGTTGCGCTGGCTATGGCTTGCCTGGCACCACCAAGAATGCCCGTGGGCAGGCACTGAGCTGCCATGCGATCAACAAGACATGGCTCTGTTTGCTGCTGCCACAACGGTGACCCTCGGCGACGGGAAGACGGCCTCTTTTTGGAGCTCCACCTGGCTCACCTCGCCACCGTTGGCCGCCTTGTTCCCCGACCTGTTCAAAAGATCGAGAGGAAAACAGAAAACAGTGGCGGCTGCGCTGCATAATGACTCATGGATTCAGGATCTGCGACATCGAGGCTACGACGACATCGCTACAAGCTTCCTTCTCATGTGGCGAGTCATTGCGGGTGCAAACACGCTGTTGCAAGCAGGGACCCAAGACACCATCAGATGGATTTTTGACGCCTCCGGGAAATACTCAGCAGGCTCGGCATACAAGGTCCAATTCGCGGAGACACAACAGACGGACAACAAGGCTCTCCTATGGGAAGCTTGGGCCCCTGCCAAGGTGAAGTTCTTCTGTTGGTTGCTGCTCCAGGATAGGCTATGGTGCAACAACAGATTGCAGAGGAGGGGATGGGTAAATGGCTACTTCTGCCGACTGTGCATGCGAAGCCTTGAATCATCAGTTCATCTGCTCTGGGAGTGCCCACTGTCTCAGGATATTTGGCGAAAGGTTGCCTCCCTCCCGGGGTGCGCCAGTATCTTAGCCGCTCCAAACGGGCCTCCGGGATCATCAAAGCAACGGTTCAGACGAGCCATGCGCGCAGCAGGAACGGCAAACAGGAAAAGGGTGCAGTCTACAATGATGCTGGTGGCCTGGCATATTTGGCTGGAGAGGAATGCAAGAACCTTCAGAGATCGCCAGCGTCAGAGTGCTGAAATCCTTGCAGCAATCAGGCAAGACATGGATTCCTGGAGGCTTGCCGGAGCCAAATGCCTGGAAACACCACTTGGTGACCCAGGCTGATCTCCGTTCAATTTTTAGGCAAATGGCGACCCCTCTAGTGGCGCCAACTCTGTAACCCCCACCATGATCACTTGATCATGAATTTTTTTCCGCATGCTCCCTGCTTAATCAATGAAAAAGCCGGTCTATTCTGCTAATATTAGCAGAATAGTTATTCTGATAACACTTCCGCATTGAACGCTCAACGCAAGTGCACATCATTGTTTGAACCAAGTGTGCTGCAGTACTCACGCGAGTGAACTTCCCGTCGCAAAAAAACTGCACACCGTGTTTTTCCGGTACTGTTTTCGCTCTAGTTTTTTAATCGTTTATCGGAACAAGGCGTATAATATACCGTTGGAAAGCTATGGATCAGGCGCAACTTTGACATGTTGAATACTTTTCGAGATTCCACACGGTTTAAGAGCATTTTTGAAAATAGTGTGTCTCATGATGAGTGGTAGTGAGTGTTTTTCGCGATTTCTTCTAAACCGCTTGTCGGAATAAAGCAAATGATACACCGATGGAAAGATATCGTCGAGGCGCATCTTTTTCATATCTATTATTTTCTCTAATTCGTTACAGTTTAAGAGCATTTTCAAATTTACTAAATCGCGGAATTCTGTTTTTCAAATTTTTTGAATTTTTCCATACTGTTTTCGCTCTAGTTTTTGAACCGTTTGTCGTAATTAGACGTGTAATACGTCGTTGGAAAGCTATGGACAAGGCGCAACTTTCGTATCTGAAATGTTTTCAAGATTCCTTACGGTTTTAAGTTAATTGTGAAAATCGTGCGGCGGACGACGAGTGGCAGCGGCCATTTTTCATGAAACTTTTACAAACCGTTGGTCAGAATGATTCAAACGATACATCATTGGAAAGATATCGACCAGGCGCAACTTTTTCATGTAGAACACTCTCTCTAATTCTTTTACGGTTTAAGAGCGGTTTTGATTTTACCGAAAAGGGGACACTGTTTTTCGCGAGAGCAAAATCGGCGTGTGTACTTCATCAGACAGAAGAACACACTACTTCTAGAGGAAAACCGCACTGCAGCAAACAGTTAAGTGAACTTCATCATTTCTTTTTGTCGGACATAAACTTTCTCGCACAAGTTTTTGCTGTCTTTTTTTCAACTTTTTTTTCGAACGAGAGTGGACCACAACACTTTCGAAAGTGAACCGTAACACTACCAAAAGTGAAGCTCATGAGTTCTTGTTGTCTTTTTTCATACTTATTAATTTTTTACACACGTTGACCAAGCGAGTGGACCTTTCATCGGACAGAAGAACGCACTGCTTCAAACAGAAAACCGCACTGCAACAAGCAGTCAAGTGAACTTCATGATTTCTTTTTGTCGGACATAAACTTTCTCGCACAAGTTTTTGTTGTCTTTTTTTCAACTCTTTTTGAACGAGTGGACCACAACACATCTGAAAGTGAACTGTAACACTACCCAAAGTGAACCTCATGAGTTCTTGTTGTCTTTTTTCATCCTTATTGATTTTTTACGCGTGTTGACTAAACAAGTGGACCTTCATTGGATAGAAAAACGCACTGCTTCAAACAGAAAACCGCACTACAGCAGACAGTCAAGTGAACTTCATGGTTTCTTTTTAAAGTTGTTATTTTTGTGTATTTTTGTTTTCAATTCAGATGGACCAAACTGCATTCGACGAGCAACGACACTACATGAGACGAAAACCATAGTGCAATATCGAGAAATAAGGACAGCATTTTTTTCTATGAGTGAATCGCATGACTTTTCTGTCTTTTTCTTAACTTCTTTAGCTTATGTGGACCACATGGTCAAAGTTAGTGAACCGCATGACTTTTCTGTCTTTTCCTTAACTTCTTTAGCTTATGTGGACCACATGGTCAAAGTTAGGCTGGTCATAGTGGGGAGTAACTTAGACTAGTGTCATAAGTTACTACCCTCATAGTGCAAAGTATCTTAATAGTAGTGTCATAGTTTGTTTCATTTATTGCCTTATAGACTCATTTTACCTCGGTAAGCGCTATGTTACAGTAACATATTATGTTACTTCAAGCACCTCTCTCCTCATTAAATACTTGCCACATAAGCAAAATTGTTTTGGGATGTGTTAAGTTACTACCTAAGGCTGGTCATAGTGGGGATTAACATATACTAGTATCATGCATATCATACTAGTGTATGATACTACATCCATAGTGCATAGTATCATAAAGTAGTACTACCTTCGTTTCAGTTTACAAGTCCTACGCGTATACCTAGGTTGTCAATTTTATCACCTTAATATAAACTATATAACACAAAAATTATACGGTTTGAAAATAGAACATCTAAAGTTTATATTGGTATACTTTTTGTAATATATGACTTATATTTGATTGGTCAAATTGACAACCTAGAGGCACGCGCACGCCCTGTAAACTAAAAGAGAGGTAGTATCATAGATGGTCTCATTTATTGTCATGCATGACACATAGTAGCATAACATTTATTATGTTACGATATCTATCTATGTTACTATGACCCTCTCTCTCTTCTTTAATTTCCTGCCACATAAGTATATGATACTAGTTATGTTACCCCCACTATGGCTAGCCTTAGTGAACCCCATGGTTAACACTACAGAGCTTCATTTTTGTTGGTGAAAGTAAACCCCGCGGCAAAACCTAGTGACTACTTTCTAAAATAAGTGGACTTCTTTCCGAGTTGTTCTCTTTTTTCTGGTTTTACCAAGAGAACCACATAGGATTTTACACTGAACTGCATCTATGCATAATTTTTCATAACGAACTTGGCCTTGCAATTCTTTTACACAGGTTGTACACACAATTAACATAAAAGTCGACAACTTTTTTTAACCCAGTGCGACTTCATCACTGGTTGAGCAGAACTGAGGCTGCACCTCGTCAGTGAAGCGCACAAGGCGTCAACTTGCAAATCAAAAGCCAACTGCAAGGCCACGCGCACCAAACTGCATCGGGTGCCCCGGCGCCCTGCAAGCCGGGGACTACTGGACTGCACTCGTGAGAAAATTGAATAGCATGAAAAAGAAAATTGAAGTTGCGCCCATGAGAAAAATGAAAATACACATAATTTTCATAGCCAAACAAACTGCACGAACAAGGGGTGGTCAAATTGCATCGGTCGTGGGCTATGGTCGATAGCAGCACCGTGGCTGCACGCGCCTGTTGGTTGAGCTGCACGCCCCCATGGGCAGAACTGCACGCTGAATGCAGTCAGCGCAGGGAGCCTCGCCGCTGCCTCCGATGGGGACGGGAGGGATGTAGGTGGAGGCGAAGTCGTGTCGTTAGGAGGTCGCCGTAGCCTGACAGTAGGAGTGAGAGTTGGATGGGACTGCAGGATCCATTTCCGGTGGCCGATGGCGGGGTTCCGGCCAAATCTCGTGGATCCGGCAGGGGGTGGTGATGCCCGGTGCTCCCATCTAGGAGAGGAAATAGGGGAGAGGACGGGGCCGTGGGCCGGCGAGTCCGACGACAGAGGAGGTCGCGGGATCGACGGATCCGCCCACGATGGTTGGCAGAGGAGGCCGCGGGAGCCGCTCCTTCCCGTCTCTGACACGCAGGACCTCGCCGGGCCTGCCATCCGGCCACCACGCGTGGGAGGGCGCGGATCCGTGAGGGGGGAGGGGCCGCGCTGCTCGCATGCTGTTGATGGTGGAACGCGGTGGCCGCGACCCGGAGCAGCGGCCCGCAGAGGAAGGAAGGGGCCATGGGGGATCCGTCAACGGGGGAGTTGGGACGGGTGCTTGAGCGGCACCGGCAGTGAAAGGTGGAGGTTAGGTGGGAGGGAGGGTGTCGGCGATGGAGGGAGGCGTTGATGGGAGATGCGGGCGCACGATGGGGGGAAGACGGTGAACGAGGCGCGGCGGCGCCGGCCGGGAGGAAGAGGCGGGGCGGCCTCGGTCGCGAGGAAGAGTAGGCAGGGCGGCGTGTGGCTGTGTGTGTGTGTGGGGGGGGGGGGGGGGGGGGGGGCGGCGCGCGGGGATGCCGGCGGGGCTGGGCACCGGTGGGAGAGGAAGGAGGTGGCCGCGGGAGGAAGGTGAGGGGAGGGCGTGGGGAGTGGGGATGTGCGCCGCAGGGGAGAAGAAGGTGGGTAGGTGGAGGAGTGGGCGGGGGTGGTGCGGGAGTTGCCGCGGGGTGGGGTTTGACCGAGCGCAGGTGGGAGGTGTGTTAGCGGAATAAGCTGGTTGATGCGCGGAATAAGGTCTTCAGGGGTTGTTAGAATAGACCCACTCTATATATACACATATACATATATTAGGAAAATTGTCCGTTTGTTGCAACGGGAGAAAATATCATCCCTACATTATCCTTCCTTCAACTAAAGTAACATAGTTTGCAAGGCACAAGAATCAGGTTGTGCAGATGTGGTAAACATGAAACATTTTTTTTTCTGAATTCTTGAGTGCGGAAGTTCGTCGGCTTGTTTTCGAGCACCCTCATATTGAGTTGGTGCCTAGGTGATGTAATCTTTAATGGGGTCTAGTTAACATGGAAACCGTTGAAGAGGAGGTAAACATGTGCCACAAAGAGATAATTATTTTTCAACGGATTCATGGCTTGATTTTCTAAGGCACAACTGTGAAATATTCTTTTACCGAGCAGTCTCGTGTTGTTGATGGACCCTACCCAATTTAGGCAGATGAATCATCCATCTTGTCTTGACCTAGACCTATATATAATTTGTTCCATGACCAGTAAAATAATAAGTTACTAACCAGTCAAGCTGTGAAATTGTACAAGACAAAACCATGTGTGGAGGCAAATTAGGCCTTTAGTTTCTGCTATCTCCATGATGCTCTCTCATTGTGCACACATCCATCCTATAACATCAACAATCAGAACCAAGTAGTTGTTTGAGATCATCAACATTGACATGCAGAACCAACAAACCAAGGTACATGAACTATGTTGTGTTCAGTTTTGCCCAAGTTTACACATGTACATAGTTCTAGGACAAATCGATCCAGTCTTGCTTTCCTATAAGATTTGCATGCAGATCAAGCTGGTATATGCAGAACCTAGCTCGTGTACCTAGCTATAGGAAATTTAATGAGATTGAGCTTTGTACAGCAACACACATGCACACACCGAGGAGGAAACTGAAAAGAGTACAAAAGAGTCGTTCTTCATTGTATTTGGTTAGGATCCAAGCAGGGCCGGATAGCGGCCGCACTCCACGCCAATTACAGGACGGCCCTCCACACAAATACACTCGGGTGCCTTAGAAAAACTCTCCTTTAATTAGGCGATTTCTTGGCTTTTTCTTGAACAATCACCAATTAGCAATTTCACCTAATCTCCTTTAATACTTGTTTTCTTAAATGCCCTCTTTTAAATTTATGCAGCAAGCATGGCATTATGAATCTCATTAATTTCCCACAAGTTAATTAGCCCGAATTTCGTCTAATTAGTCCACATAGGATGCACCGCATCATTCTTTTCCTTCCTTCCAGTATAATTAGCACTCGTGTAGTATGGATATTCCTTCCTTCCTATTTTAATTGGTCCACCATATTTCTTTTCTTCCCAGGACTCATTGCCCAGTAATTTTCTTCCTTCATTCTTTCTTCGTTTCCTTTTAATTAGCCCACATAGTATGGATGTATATATCTTTCCTTCCCTGGACTCATTTTCCTTCCTTCCTTAGCCGACTTATCGAGCTAGTTGATAAAGTGTAACTCTAAGATGTATATATGTTGGTGCTTTCAGTTGTAAGGGGGCGAGGTGGTACTATTGAATAAGAAAAGTAAACATCTTGAGTACACATGAGCTGATATTGCTTAGTTGGTAGGTGTGTATGGTATGGTTTGAGAGATCGTGAGTTTAATTCCTGACACAAGTAAATGTCCTTTTTTGCCAAAAATATCCGACCATGCCCACCTTGGCCCATGCGGGGATGCACAAAATAAGCTATGTGCGGCCCATGCGGGGAATTTTGGTTGAGACGGACGGACGGAACGAAGACCGACAAAAATTAGGGAGTAACCAATTAGTACCACCTCACGTATATATTTTGTATTTATAAATTGAAAGCGTAAATTCACGAAAAGAAGTGTATTGTGACGGTGAACCCACGGAGTCAATCCGTGCTTTATTATTAGGGAAAGATATATATATATATATATATATATATATATATATATATATAGCATCTCCATCATCATTATCAGTACATCCTACGCTGGTGAGTTAGGATGCACTTGATCCCAGAAAGTTATCTATCCTTCAAACCAGAGGAGTGCTTCAAACTAACAACAGTACATAATATCCAACAAAAGATGGTCATGCTACAGCAGCAGGATACATGGCTCAGTCTAGATATCAGTACAAATCAAGTTGTGCATATTTGCTATTGACATGAACCACATCGCCGCATGTCAGGTTTGCAAAAGCCATCCATCGCATGGAAGCTTGATGCCTTTCACACACTGAAGATTATCTGGCAACAAGTTGTGTCGACGAACCACTGGATATGGTGATTCATGAAATTCATGGTATGATGTGTAAACACAGTTCCCCCTGGCGAATGGAAGTTGCATAGCATGGTAATCATCGCCGGTGATATGATCGATGATTGGTTGGATGATCGGATAATTGAGCTCGAGGAACATGGAGTGGTTGCCAAGGCTGTAAACCCACCTCAAGTTAAATACGCCTGGCCCAACGGAGCTAGGATCTTTCTCGAACACGAAGCAGCCATAGCCATCAATGTCACGAACGCCCCAGGCATTGTACTGCATGTGGTTTGATGAAATGGTTTGGTCAATTTGGTACATGCAAATGACCGCCATTAGCTGAACGAGCGATAAACCACCACCCATTGGCTAGTATGATTCCAGGTCCTGGAATCATGAAGGCCAGTGCATTTGCGTCTGTTGCAACAATTCAAATTGGAGACCAAAAGGACAAAAATAAACAAACATGTTTAGAGTATTTGTGGAATTAAGATTATTATAAAAGTGACACATATCATAGACAGAGAATTACAATGTTTTGGTGATAATCATACCCAAGTTAAAAACAATAAGCCAATGGCTTTCATATTCTCTACTCCTATAAAAGACTCAGTTGGTGATGATGGTGTGTCTGCCATCTGTCATTTCTGACCATCAGATCTGCATCTAACGACTATGCTGTAAGTCATGGCATTTTTGCAACAAGACCCCACTCATCTGCTCCAATTTGCAAAAACCCCTTAGTATCTTGAAACCAACCACATCCCTCCCCCACCTCATCAAAACAACCACAAGGAATATATTTTGAGTGAAACCTAATACGAGTATATTTTTAGTGATATATACACCAAACTATAGTGTTTCTTTTTCAAGTTTGTGAACATGTATTATTCTATTTTGGATCCGTTGCAATGCACGGGCACATTGCTAGTCTAGCAATATATCATGGTTCAAACATCATGTATGAGAAGAAAACACATATGACACGGCCTACTCATATTCTACCATAGCACTTACTACAGGTATCATATCAACTCTAAGCAATAACATCCGTTGTTATAAAAATCCTGGAAATGAGAGTAACATATAGCAATCATGAGGTTATACTCATAATATCTATTCTAACAATCATTAGATGCCAATTGTTCTCATATCAACTCTAACAATAACATGTGTGGTCATAAAAACCTAGGAAATGAGTGGAACATATAGCAATGATGTGGTTATAGACATATTATATATTCTAAATTTGTAACAATGAACAGGCAGTCATATTCTTAAGGTAAAGATGAGATGAGATAGAACAATTACACGATGATAGATTCCACCAGTATAGGCAGCCAATCTGTGCGTCGACCACATAAACGATGCCATCGTGCACTATAGCATCAGACAAAAATGTTGGGTGAAGAGGATCGATGATGACCATAACCATGTAGGCGACTGGATTCCAGATAGACTAATCCCATGTTGAACACGGCAATGAGCTTGTAATCCATGTAGTCTTGTGATGGTGTGGGCACTTCGCAGATTACAACTTTCAACAAACAAAGGTCGAGCCAAAAGCTCAACGCGTCTCGTGCGTAGTAGGCAGGAGTGTCCGGCGGGCCGCGAGGCTCGATGGCGGCGGTATCCAATGATGGAAGGGTGATCTCTCGCTAGGTGTAGATATCCATGAGACGCCACGGACTACCGGATTGGTGGATGAGGATGATCCAGTTGGCCTTCATGCCCGCCCAGTAGTGGTCGCGCATGAAGGACAGGTGGACGGGTAGTGGTAGCATGTCGAGGGGCACCATGGAAACCTCTGTAGTATTGTCAAGTCAGTGTCTAGGACACCTACGAGGATCGAGCATCAGCAAGAAGGGTGTCTTGAAAAGAGCCGGCCGGTTGCAGACGAGTAGACGGTATAAAGACACCAAGCATGTGGCAAGACGGACGGTGCTGAGCAGGTCCATATGATTACAGATCTGCTCCAAGAGAACATCGGGGAGGGAATTCCAATTGCGGCTCTATGTGTTAGTCGGTTCTACCATAGGTTTTTTAGGGAGCTGAGTGACTGGGGTTTTCGGTGCCTGCGAGCCAGCGGGGAAGTGGATTCAGGCGGGCGAGCCAAGAAGATGGCGTGTGTGGCCGAGCAGTGAGTGGGGGGATATGGTATGAGCGAGCTACCAAGGAAGATGGCGTGGGCGGGCGAGCAGTGAGCGGGGGGAAATGGTGTGCGGCTGACGATGGGGAAGAGAGGAGGAAGAAGAGTGAAAGACGGGGAAGGAAGTGCATTAAATCTCAATTCTACTAGTACTACTACCAGGATATACCGTCCTTCGGAGTGTAAATAGTTACACCAATGACATATGGGTCTACCTCAAGAGGGCCCATATGTTAGTTAATGGAGGAGAGAGGTGCGTAGTCATATTTGCGGAAGCGTGCTCCACTGACAAACATGATGGCAGTACTGGGTAAGGTTGATTTAGTAACACCAACATGCTGGTTCAGCTTATTAATCAAGTGTCCCATCTGCTGCAGCGTGTATTGTCACTTCACTGTGAAGACTAGTTGAATAGTTCTCTCTGACCAAGATGGGGAATAATGGATCGCGAAGACTTCCTATCTACAGTATCCCTATGCCTGTACGCTCAGGCCCTCCCAATGCTCCACCTTGTACAGGTGCTAAGGCTGCCATGTAGGCAAAAAGTCTGATGTGTCAAGGTAATTAAGAGGAAAGATAAGTGTGGTGACCCCAGTACTAAGTGCAAGAACCTAGACAAAATAATTAAATGGAAGAATCCCACCAATGCATGAAGAACTTTAGTTACAAAATCATTAAATATTGTCTTTTTAGACATTCAAATGGAATACAACATACGTATGTATGTAGACATATTTTAGAGTGTAGATTCACTCATTTTGCTCCGTACGTAGTCACTTGTTGAAATCTCTAGAGAGACAAATACTCCGTGGGAACAGAAGGAGGCTTTTACTCTGTATTTGGGAACAGAGGGAGTGTCACAATATGGAGGGAACAGAGAAAGCTTGAAATATGAACATTTCAATGGGAGGGAGTAAAAGCCTCATGCATGCATGCATGCATGCAACATGCAACACTCACACGTACACATGGACACACGCAACACTCACGCACCCATGCGGCACACAACACGAGACACAACACACACGCTCATGCTCAAGTGCTCAACCTACACCCTACGTCCGTGAAACACTGTACATTTAGATATTTACACATTGACCAGGGCATAATTAACGCCCAAAATTAGCTGATTTATGTGTGCATGCGACCATTGAGAGAAGAAGATTAAATGAAGGTTGTTGCATACTGTAATTAAGGATAGACATGTAGCCTATAGCTAGAGCACAAGTTGGTGCATTAGTCAATCAATATCGATTTTAGATTAAAGGCTAAATGCATTGGAAGTATAGATGTACACTCTTTGTTTTTTAGCCGATGTACAATCTTTGTTGGAAGACCGAGGGAGTACACGTGCATGCACTCACATACACAACAAGGGTGGTTCACGCGCAAGGGTTGGACTCCTATCGCGCATGCGTAAAGTTTTGTTCAACTGATTTCTTTGCTCTGTCAACTGACAGGTGGGACCCAGAAACCAGGTGACAATTTAACCAGTCAACAAATTGCCACGTCGACTATGTGGCCGGTCAGTAGGGTGCAATACGGTGCTCTACGATGAGCTAGTGATCGTATAATCACCGCAAAACTATATATAGTGACCGTAAAGAGCGTATTGTTACATACGTTGACCGCTAGTGTATTTTTCTCATTTCAAATTAAGCCATATTTAACCAGAAAGGACTAGTACTTGTACTTCTTTGATGTGTCCTGTCAACTCGCCGAACAAGGAGAAGCTTGCTTACTATGCCTCTCCCTCGCCCATGCGCGTCGTGGCTCGCAGGACGAGGAGAGGGTTTTGACTACAGCGCCCTCTTCCTCTCCCTCTCGCCCGCCCTCGCCCTCGCGGTGGATGTGCAGCAGTTCAATCGGTGTCAGATTGCCAGAAGCATATTGTATTGTAGTATCATCATTGTTGGACCTTCCAAAGAGGCGAAGAGCCAAGTGCAAGGTTCACACGAGTACGAACTATTAAACCTCCCGAAGAGGCAAAGAGCCAAGCGCAAGGTTTTATAGGAGTTGTCGTCCTAGTAGGAGTATTACAACTATAGCGAATGATGCTACTATATGATGTCGCCACGTCACCTATATCCAAAGTTGTGCCACCTTTTTTTTTCTCAATGAGCGTGTTGGATCCCGTGCAACAACCACGCAAGTTGCACATACACACAACACATTTACTAGTAATAAATTCAAAAGGACAAATGCCAGTATGCCACACAAGTTCATCTCCAATTCATGTGATAAATTTGTGCACGACTAGTCTATATATATTCACAGCGCTACCGTTCACAATTTACCAGACCCCACTTACACGTTATAGATGGGCTACATGTCCTCCTCTAGGTTCCAGTCCCAGGTGTTCTTCGTGGATGGCATGATCCATAGTGGTGGGCAACGGGAATCATTGTCACAACTTTCTAGTCCGGTTCCACACGATGGAGACTCATCCAAGCTGAAGTAGCATAAATCAGGGATAGCGTGTCCCAGCATGCCGTTCATCCGGCGGTGCGCACTAAAGACACAACCATGCTTCATGAACAGCAGGCCTTCGGTGTTGTGCACGGAAGGTGGCATCCGCTTCACAATGGGGTAGCTGTCCCCAATGAAAAGCGAGTACTCTCCAAGAGTGTTCCTCGACACCCACATAGCATCACGGGGGCCGAACTCGGCACCGTTCATCTGGTACACGCGGCATCTCAGATATGGACACATGGTGACGTACACAGTCAAGGTCCATGCATAATAATGTTGTGTTCAAATATGGCGGTCAGTAATACTATGCAGCAAAGAGTACTACTCCGGTATAGAGGAAATAAAATAACCGGCTTTATTATGTATAGCCACTCTTGGCTACATGGATGAGATAGTAAGACATGGAAAAACAAAAATGGTGGAAGCTAGTGGGTTCAAGTCTTCAAGGGCCTAGCTAGCTATACGCGTCCTCCAAGGTAAAAAGTACTCCTACTAGTACTAGTAAGTAGTACAATAACGAAAGAGAAGGCAAGAGGGTTACAAAATATAGTACTAAATGGAATACCTGGGTAGATGGTGACGGTCCGGTCGTGGTAGATTGTGTGACCATGTTGCACATCAGTGGTACCATGGGTAATGACTGCTAAGATAGTTGATCCCAATATGCCAAAGTCAGCTACAAGGTTTCAGGTTAGACCAAATCGCGGATGCAAATGCACATCCAGGATCGGCGATCTTATTTCGACCGGGGGATGACTGGTCCCTGCAAAATAGTGGAGTACCGTTAGGGACGCAAATGATGGTTTGTGCATTCCGTTTGTAATACCCCGTACCATAGGATGGCAACCAAATGAAACAAGTCCCCTGGCTTGTCACCGCGAACATGCGGCCTAGATGGCGCATGGCGTCTTCGAACGTGTAGGGGTACAAATCTGCCGCGGCCAACATGCGCCAGCCTCTGCTGTTACTGCCTCTTGCATTAATGGCAATCCTTATGTCGAACACCACGATGAGATAGTAATCGTTGTAGTAGCATCGCTTTATCGGCGGGTCCGCAATTGCAATCTTCTTCGATCTCATGTAGGCATCATCATACGTATTCAAGCCCAGCCAGTCCGGAAGGCCGATCCCAATGGTTAAGAAGGGGTCTACGGGAACGGCTGCACTGCTGTGGATGTTGTGCAAAATTATGGTGGTATCCGGCCGGAGGTATGCAAGCCAATCTTTGTTGGCACCGACCCAGACCTATATATAAGATGGTGGGCAGCGGAGAAATTATGGGATGGAAATGGAATAACTAAGTACTACATGATCAAACTCCATGATTGACCTGCTCATCGGACAAATCCGTCTACCTCTCAACGTCGGCAACTCTAGCGGAGTCAATGTGCAACCATGGCCAGGGAGCGGTGGGTTGTTCGAAGGATTGTCCCATAGAAGAAGCTTCTCCTCGAGGACGCATGGACGACCAACAAGCATGGACTTTTCCCAAGCATGTTTAAGCACTGTCTTGAAAAAGTTGGTGCGGGAAGCACCGAGTCTTGGAGCGGTGAGGACGTCGGAGCGGCGTGCGATTTCTCCTAGAGGATCATCGTCCAAGGTCTCCCAGCCCCGACGAAGAGGAGTACCGCCTAGCGAATCCATGGGAGAAGCGATGAACTACCTTCTCTTCGGGGGGAGGGGAACTGGCGAGGAGGAGATAAGAGCGTAGTAACCCCAGGGCCTCGTCCTTTCCAACTATAGCTCCTCGATCGTTCCTTAGCGAAGGGGTGAGGCTATTATTTACGTACTCCTACTGTAGTAGTTCTAGTACTACTTTCTCAACTAGTAGTGTGATGTACGGTGCTTCTAGTACAGTGCACTAGTTTTGAACTCTTAATCTCAGGGCCGAGGAGCTACAGTTGGAAGTGGAGGGTAGTACTGTTCTCTAGAACCATCGATGTACTATCAATGCAGGGAAAGTACACCTACGTAGTCGGTACTCTCGGTGCTCTATTCAAGTGCGTAGCTAGCCTACTCAGCCGCTCCTCTCACGCACACACTAGCAGCCTGTTTATCAGCGACGGTTACTGCGAGGGCAGAACATTTGAGTTATTTGATACAGTGAGACTAGGATTTTTTCTTCCATTTGTGGAGGTCTAATGGATCTTGTCAAACTTTGTTAGTAGTTCCTTCTTTATGAATGAGACGAGGCAAAGCTTTTGCCTCCGTTTCAAAAAAAATCATGTCAAGAGGAATTTCTTTTATAGAGCCGATAATGGAGTGAAGTCCATGCGTGCAACGCCACAAGCTACAGAGTACTTGTAGAGTACTGGCACTTTATGTATAGAGCCATATTGCACAGTTCCCAATGCCATGCCAGGCTTTTCCGGCTCCTCGGGCTTAATTCGGAGGCGCTAGTTTAAATATGCTACTAGCTAATGAGGAAGCTTGCAAGCAAGGTGTGGCTAGGGCGAGCACATGAGCCACGAGAGGATGGGAAGGAAAACCCGTTCATGTGGTTGTGCTATCGAGTGTACCTAGATTGTGGTGCGACACGTCCGTTCGACTTCAAAACTCAAACCACCCGTGTACTACAATATTGGCTTGCAGCGAAGTTACTATTTAAAAAAGGCTGCCATGCGTTCGGCTGGGATCGAACCCACAAAACGAGGTATACACTCCCGCAACCACTAGTAGTACACGTTGGAGCACAACGCAACCTAGAATTGCCTTTTTGTCGCTAATAGTACATTGTTCCTTACAAGAAACTACTATAATGCCAAGAAACTACTACCACTTGCATACGTGGCAGACTTAAGATAGGACTACCTTATCAACCATTGTACTACAAGCCCTTACCAACCAGCCCTACCAAGAAACGACTACTCTACAAAGTGTCGTTATAGGCACGTTTCAACCCATGTCGCCCCTTAAGTCAATGCCTTCTATTCGACCGGCATGTTAGGCGTTATGACTTGTGGTACCTACATGAAAGTCTGCACAAAAATCCCCGAGTGACCTCCTACCTTCGGCCCGTCCACCTAGTCATCCTCGACCATGGGACGCAGCTACCGCCGTCGGCAGAAGGCGGGGTCAAAACCGTCGGTGGTGCGGAGCCCATCTTGCGGCAGCCCGGATGCCAACTCCGTCCGCCACTCGCGGCTGCTAGCTAGCCAAGATAGCTTCGTAAGTAAGGATTTATTATGGAGATGCCAACCCATCAAGCAAAATATTTGTTCTTTTGGGGCTGGAACCTCAAACAAGCATAAAAATATAGTGAAGCAGATATATTGTCGTGTAAGCACACACCCTTCTTTCATTAGTTTAGATGAACCTTTGATGATCAATTTGAACCAGTGCATGTGATTAAAATTAATTTTATCTAAATAGAGGGTGCAGAATAAACTACAACAACTAGATTTGCAACCACGGGATGCTGGCAATATCTTCAAAGAACATTGCAATAGTAGCGAGGCTTCACAGCAACATATGGTAAGCTAGTGTGTTTTAGTACATGTAAAATGTAATGCGTGTGGGCTGCTTTCTTGGCTTGTGCCCTCAACCTGTAATCCTATAGAATTACAAATAGTTCAGTTGTCTACTTTGTTGTATTGCTTGATTCGAATGCTTTTTTGTCACTTGTGAGGCAATACCTGAGTTGGCCAATATGTCACCAGTGCCTGTTGTACTATCGTAAAGAAATGCATGCCTAGTTCATTTGAGTCCTTAACTTTTCCCTCTGAACTTCATCAAAAGATTGTCTTCATAGTTTATATGAGGCCACATTGTTAAGTGCTTTCTTAGATTATTTGAACTGCTTAGATGCCTTGGCAACTTAAATATAGCGGTGGTACACTCCCTTTCAAGTTTCATCTTACCATTTTAATTTCTTTTCGGTTGATGCTTCTTTGAACCATTTAAATATAGCTTGCCATGCTCGGCAATAATTCCTATGTCGTTTACCATGTAAGCTTACTGCCTTAATCATGCGATAACTATCTCTTACTTATGTCCAGTGGAAACCTTTCAGGATGCCGTTCACACTAGGACACAATGCACAACCCCAGAATCTATTTGTGGAAGTAGTGCACCATCCATGTTACCAGATGGTAGCAGTTCAGAGGCAACACCGCCGGAGAGCAGTCTAAGCACAGATATTATAGTTCTTGAGGTTCTACTAGAGGCAGAAAGAGATGGTGTGGCTGCCATGAATGAGGTAATCATGATCTTGATGATGGAAATTATGAAATTAGCTGCACACATTATGCAAGCAACCCAAGAATTGGAGGAAGTAAGAATGCTGCATTTGAAGACGGAGGAGGTCCTGTTGTTTCTCCTATTTGAAGCCCAGGGTAATCCCAGTTCTTCTTTAGATACTAGTTGAAATTGTCAATAGATTTTTGTACTTGCATGTTGTGTCATGTCTCTGAATGGATTATGTTGTAAGACCCCCTATGTTGTCCATGTGTTGTAATGATCCAAATTTTTTAGGCGGGGTAATCCTCGGTACTTGTATGATTGACATAAGGTGAACTATTTTTCGTGTGAGCATATTTTATTGGATGAAATAACTATTTGACTCAAAGTGTATCCAACCTACTGAATTCAAAGATCATGGCATTTCTAAATCATAATCATATATAAAAGTGGAATAAATCTTTGTTGTGGTTTTGAAGAAATAAATAACAAAACATAGAACTATCGGTGGATATTCGTAATCGAATACAAATTGGATTTGAATTTCGTTGCCAGGGCCCAGGGCAAATGTGAATGCTAATTGTCCCAAGTTTTGAACGAAGTGGCTAAACACACACTATCATTTGTGGGCTGCCCGAAGCAAGTGTTTGTGAGATGGAAATTACTGTCTACCCCTGACACTTTGACATCCTTATCGACCAGATTTACACTGCTGTCAATAGGGGTAGACTAGTAACTTCAATCAGACATGACACGACCGCCTCTAAGCCCATTCCGACACGGTGGGCGCCAAACGTGGGCGGCAAAACACATTTGATTCAAGCTCGTCCGAAAGACATGTGTCTCTCCCTCCATTTCCCATTTATACACGGTGGGCGGCAAAAAAACACTCCTCGCCCAAAATTGATGTATGAAAATATTTTAAATAGGGGTAGATGTGTAACTTCCCTCAGACGTGACACAACCGCCCTACCTGTCAGCCCCGTTCACACACCATGGGCGCCAACCATTCATACACAACCACCCTCTCCTCGCCCGAAATCGCTACCGGCAAATATTTGGGAGATGCGAGATTACCGTCCTATCCCCAACCGATGTGATGTCCGAAATTTTAAACGGGGGATAAGTTTGTAACTTTACCACATTTCAGACAAGCGCGTCCCAAAGTTTGACATCCCCTCCCCCTCCATTTACCCATTCATACACCATCGGCTCCACAACAACCTCCCCACTGCGGCCAGCCTCCTCTGTCCGCCACCCCATCCTCCACCTCACCGGAGCAGCTACCCCACCGTCCACTGCAAGAGATGGACGTCTCTCATCCACGGCGCCGGACCAGGATCCTTTCATCGCGTCCTCTCACTTCATCGGCACCATCGTCCATTTTGCCGTTGCTGCTCCTATGACCGCCTCGCCCACAGCAACAAGATTTATCCCCCAACCTGGCCGTCTGCCGTATAAAGTCTTCTTCCCCACCGCCGACAGCCATCACACCCGCAACACCCTCAGCATATCAGCAGGGGCCTACACGGCGTCTCAAGAGAGGTGGTACTCTTCCGTATGTGCTTAAGTAATTGATCTCACCCAAAAAATAGATCGTAAATTGTTTAATGTACTTTTCTTGTTCGTACCAAATCGTAGTGGCTAGTTGAAAGCAAACATTGGTTGCGAAGTAGCTTTGTCAAGTTTGCACCTTTAGATCCGCCATGGCATGGTCACTATACTCGTAAAGCTTATGGTTTTCCCCCTTTATATTCACTACCATCATCGTAGGTGCTTCGTGTCGTGCTAGCACTGCTCCTCAAGACCTCAAGCCATCAAGCAAAACAACATGCCACTCATAATTCCAAAGCTTAGGTGTTGAAATACGAATCTGATATGATGCGCATATTAATAAAACAGAGAACGTTTAATTGGTCACCTAATGTTCCTATATTTGTTTTGAAAAGCATGTGTGCCACCCACTGATCCAGCTAGTTCCACTTTCCTGATTTTACTCTTAATGCGTAGGTGCTTCCTATCATACTAGCATGATTCCGCCCATCAAGCTAAACAACACAGGGCTTAGTTGTTCAAATATGATTGTGATATGATACTGATATTAGTTAACAAACACATTTAATTGGTTATCTAAAGGTCCCACTTGAGTATCCAAATGCATGCCGTGACTTGTAGAGACATCATAATTGCATTTCTTTGTCACTTGTTCACTATACTTTCTTGTCCATACCAAATCTTAGTTGTTATTTCAAAGCAAAGATCGGTTGCTAACTACCCTTTACGCAGTTTGCAGCTTCAGTTCTGCCATCTCACTGCCATGGTCAACACTATACTCATCATGCTTATGGTTTCCCCATTTTATGATGACCACGATCAGCCTACATGGTTCGTGTCATAATAGCACTTCTCCACCCATCGAGCTAAACAAGCTTAGTTGTACAAATTCAAATATGATATTATGTTGATATTAGTAAAATTGAGAGATGTTTAATTGGTCAGCTAAATGTTCCTACTTTAGTTTCAAAATGCATGTGAGCCACATAAGGAGAGACCAGAAGGAACACTATTTCTCTGTGCGCTCTGCTTCATCATGGGTGGGCAACCGACATTGTATAGAAAGCCTTGTAATATCTTCAATCTGCTTGCTCTTCTACTCTTGTTTAAGATGATCCTCTTCTCTTCTTTAATAAGTATGTTCCTTGTTGGGAAGAGTAGCAGAGACATTTGCGGTTGACTGGTCAGGTCGAGTTGTTCTCCCTTAGTATATTTTGAATCTGTCAGGTCAGGTTGACTTGTTCTTCTTTACTATATGTTGAAGTTGTCATCTGCGAAGTATCATCACTTCTGGAACTCTCATATTTTGAGTAGTAGGCCACATTATATTAATGCACACACCAAGTTCCAATATGCATGGCATCTCTCAGAAGAATTGCAGAGATAGCACAAAGGGGTTTACAGGGAGGCAGTATTGGATTAGAATCACTTCTGCATTACAAAGATAATCTCACTTGTTTTTATGTTTTCATGCATGTCAGGTACTGAACATTATGAAAATGAATATGAGAATGGGCGCACGAGAGGAATATTGCGGAACAATCCACTGGCTAACAAACTTGGCGTGGTGGAGGATGGCCTATCTTATTCACCCATCAAAGTGCTTACTCGAACTTGACAAGGTTGTATTGGTCGCACATATTTTGCATCTGACCTCTTGCATTACTTCTAATTTGTTACACCATCTTCTTAGTTTAAGCATCATATATAGTATATGCCATACCTATCCATTTTCTGTACCTATTCCATGTGTCGTCATACTATGTTTTTCCAGTCAAATATTGTTCTTTCGTAATAGATGTCCAAAAGGAAGAGGGTGAGTGCAGATCCTCAAGGAGTACACCCTAGGTATTTGGAAAAGGTAGTGATACCTGATAAATCAGCTAGATCAGCAGCCACAGAAAACACAGGCCCAACTGTACCACACTCTACCCCTACACCACTGGCCAAACCCCTATTAGAACTGTTGACAGCCCAGTGTCAGGTACTGTCTATGATATCAATTCAAAATTTGAACTCCTAAATTTCTGCATGTGCCCTACCTTCTCTCTTGTATGAAAACTAATTTCAGATGAAGCTCCTTGCTCAACGGATCATAGGATGTCACAACAATACCGGGCTCCGCATTCCTTTTGTCAATAACTCTTGCCCTTTGTCAGCATACGTACACTCGTTGCTGTTTGATTATGTAGCATCACTGTAAATGTTCGCTTCTTTATCCTCCCTTTGCTTGAAATTATAAGATCTATATTTACTCTTAGATAAATGTCGAACTAACACAATGGTTATGAAGTTTTCGATTGCTCATGTATGTACCTGTTGTCATGTACTCCCTCTGTATCGAATTAATTGTTGATCAATTGGATGTATTTAGAACTTAATAGTGCTAGATACATCCATTTGAGCGACAAGTAATAACGTACTGTGGTGCTATTACTGTACTTGCATTGCGAGATAGTTGATTTTCTAGCATTACTCTGCATCTTATCTGCCCTGCCCTCCACTTTCTCCAAATTATCATATATACATTTACTCTTACCAAAATGTTGAATAAAGCCAATGCCACTGCACACATTGATGTCTGCATTCCTCTTGTCAGTACCTTTTTACTTGTAACCCTATACTTCATTAATTGCCATTTGATTATGTATCATCAGTCTGCACCTGAGCTTCATTATCCTCTGTTTCTTCCAATATTATTTGTTCTATATTTACTTTTTGCAAAATGTAGAAAAATGGCAATGCTTATAAAGAATTTTCTTTGGGGAATTTATTTAATTATCCTTCCATCAACAGGGAGATGGGATTTGTCCAGCCCGTGTCAACATGTAATGTAAGTTCATCCTTCTCAAGCCTTCAAACTTTGTTCTAGTATAGAGTTGGATAGGCATCATTTCCTCCACTGCTGTTTACTTTGCTGTTTACATCTGATTGGATGTTTGCAACAACTACCATTTTTAAATTGTATTTGTAAAAACATTTTCCTTATGCAGAATAGATCCATTTATTTTCTTACATAATTGTGAAACCCGTTACGTGTCTCCTTGTTTTTTTCCAGAGTCGTATCTCTTATGCTAGGCAGAACTTTAGGGAAGATAGTGAGCCAAATCATATTGAGTATAGTGAGATGACCCCAAGGTCCTGTCTTGATGAAGACAGTGAGTTGAAGCTACTCACCAGCAAGTGTGAGACAACCTCTGTGCAGTCGCTACCTCAATTAGTTCGACTACTTCAGTCTCAACTTAAAGCAGAAAGGCTTGCTTCAGCTCAGCTCCGACTTGAAGTCAAAGATGCAAAGAAGATGTGAGAGGACTGGCATGCGCACTATCGTGCAATAGAGATAGGGATGGAGCATCTATCGTTGACACAACTGAGATCTCATCAGCTTGTTCGGCTCCTTGCGGGGTCCGTCCTGTAAAGGCCTCGTGCCTTCTGAAGTGCTCTCAGTTTTGTATATTCTTTTGTCAGCGCGTTTATATGCACTGGTGGCGACCTTTGATGCCCCGTGTATATAATCCATGGTCACTTTGTTCTTTATTATCACCGGTAGTGAACTTTGATTCCCAGTGGATGTAATATGCCATAATTTCTTTATTGTATAGTCTAGGTTTATTCTTTGGTCAGTATGATGTAATTTGGGCCAGAAGGTTCAGTGGATCTCAGTGTTGTCGGTCCTCAGGCCGGCCCGTTACTCATATGGGCCAAAACGTGGGCCTATAATCATCTTGGGCCATTAGTAGGTCTAAATCTATAGTAGTTTCCCGCCTTTAACAGGACGAGTAAAGTTCTAGCCAGCTGGGACAAAGAATACCATGGGCTTTTAACAGGCTAAAACCTAGATTGGGCCAAAAAATTCATGGGCCAATACAGGCTGAAACTGCCTAAGGCCCATGTTTGGCCCAAATAGGATGAGCAGTTAACAGGCCAAAATATATCTTGGGCCAGTTTGGCCCAATAAATTATGGGCTTTAAGCAGGCCAGTATCCACGCGGGCCATAGGCCCAAAAGTGTCATGGGCCATTATCAGATGGGCTGTAAGCAGGCCTGATTCAACGCGGGTTGTAATTAGGCCCAATTGTTCCACGGGCCATTAACAGTCCGATAGGCCTGTTGGGCTGAAATTTATCCACGAAGACTATGGGCCGTTAAGAGGCCTAAAGTTACTTTGGGCAAGAAATAGCCCAGTTTCTGCATGGGCCGTTAAAGGGCCTAAAGTTAAACCGGGCCGACAGCATCCCAGATGCACCACAGGCCGCTAACTAGCCGAAACTATTATTGGGCCGAACTGGTTAACGGGCATTAATAGGCTGAAATACAAACCTGTCTTAGAATGGGCCCAAAAAGAATAGTGGTCTGTTAACGGGCCTGATCTGATATGGGCCGTAATTTGGCCCAAAACACGGCAGGATGTGAACGGGCCTGATCTGCTATGGTCCTCAATTTGGCCCAAAAGATTGCAGGCTGTTAACGGGCCAGCCCACTAGTGTCTGAAAAAACATGGTGGGCCTTTAGCTGGGCCAGTCTTTTCACCGGAATGGGCCTCTGTTGGGCCGTGCCATGTCTCGACTTATCATAGGCGCCTCCGGTCCAATGAGTGGATGATATCTGTCCGAACGTTGAGCCAACACGTGTTTCCTCCGGCCAATGAGAATTTTACATGTGGAAATTCCCCATTGGTTCGGGCTGTTAACGGGTTATCGGATCCAAAACCGGACTCGATAGCTTAACGGTGACCCGTTACGGTCGATGACACGTGTCTGTCACCCTTGACGAAAGCACTTCTATGACGCGCGATTTATCGTCATGGAAGTGGACACTTCCGTGATGATAATTTTGGTAATGTCATGGAACACTTCTATGACAACACAGTTATGACTATCTTGATTCTGTCATAAAATTTTCATGGATGTACATGCATGACAGAAAACGTGACCTACTGTGACAAACACGTATCATCACGGAAGTGTCTTTTTTTTTGTAGTGCACACTGCAGACGACTCGACGCCCACATTTCCGGCAGTCGTATCCCCTTGGGTCCCGGACCAGACTCACGCCCCGAGCATCGGCATGATCCTTCGGTGTCATCAACCCCGATGTCGGTGTCAAAACCGGCGGATCTCGGGTAGGGGGTCACGAACTGTGCGTCTAGGCCGGATGGTAACAGGAGGCAAGGGACACGAAGTTTTACCCAGGTTCGGGCCCTCTCGATGGAGGTAAAACCCTATGTCCTGCTTGATTAATATTGATGATATGGGTAGTACAAGAGTAGATCTACCACGAGATCGAAGAGGCTAAACCCTAGAAGCTACCCTATGGTATGATTGTTGTTGTGTATTTTGTCCTACGGACTAAAACCCTCTGGTTTATATAGACACCGGATAGGGTTAGGGTTACATAGAGTCGGTTACAATGGTAGGAGATCTGCATATCCGTATCACCAAGCTTGCCTTCCACGCCAAGGAAAGTCCCTCCCGGACACGGGACGAAGTCTTCAATCTTGTATCTTCATAGTCCAGGAGTCCGGCTGAAGGTATAGTCCGGCCATCCGAACACCCCCTAATCCAGGACTCCCTCAGTAGCCCCTGAACCAGGCTTCAATGACGACGAGTCTGGCGCGCAGATTGTCTTCGGCATTGCAAGGCGGGTTCCTCCTCCAAGTACTTCATAGAAGATTTTGAACACAAAGATAGTGTCCGGCTCTGCAAAATAAGTTTCCACATATTGCCATAGAGAGAATAATATTTACACAAATCTAATCTGCTGACGTATTCCGTAATGTGACACACCACGGCCAAGCCTTTATCCGAGTCGTTTCATTATCCCACCTCAGCGCGTCATGCGAGGCGGTTTCCTTGGCACGTCTTGTTAAAGCAGAGATCGTGTCCCCTTATTCCGGGATTCTCATCAATACGGGCGTGGGTAACCCAACCACGCCATTGATTACGGCGCTTGGAGATAAGCGAGTTTTACCAGGCTAGTGGGGACATGTAGTTGCGTCCACCCATATAAGAGGATAAGGATCCACCTTTTCACCTACGCCTTCTTCCTCCTTCGCCTATCCATTCTTGCGTACTCGAGCTCCAGCGCCCAAGTCCGCACTCCCCACCTCAACCTTCTCCAGCCATGTCCGGAGCGGGAGGCAAGTGGATGGTCTCCTCCGTCATGGAGGGACACATCAAAAAGCTGAGGAAGGCCGGATACCTGTCTAACGACATCGCGTACCGGCTTCCCGAAAAGGGGCAGCTCATCCCCACCCCTAGGCCCCATGAGAGGGTGGTGTTCCTCCCCCATTTCCTCCGCGGACCGGGCTTCCCTCTCCACCCATTTGTCCGGGGGCTCATGTTCTACTACGGCCTGGATTTCCACGATCTGGCCCCGAACTTTGTCCTCAACATCTCGGCGTTTATCGTCGTGTGCGAGGCTTTCCTCCGCATCCGCCCCCATTTCGGCCTATGGCTCAAGACTTTCAATGTCAAGCCGAAGGTGGTGCGCGGCAACCAGGCGGAGTGCGGAGGCGCCATGGTGGGCAAGATGGCCAACGTCCTATGGCTCGAGGGCTCCTTTGTGGAGACCCTGAAGGGGTGGCAGTCGGGGTGGTTTTACATCACCGAGCCGCGCAACGCCGAATGGGTCGCACCCCCCGAGTTTCGATCCGGACCCCCTACGCGGCTCACCTCCTGGAAGGAGACGGGCCTGTCGTGGGGTAAAAAGGAGAGCTGACCGGACTCCAAACATGCGTCCAAACCCTGGTGGACAAGAAGCTCAAACTTGTCAACGTAGTCCAGGTTATGCTCATCCGCTTGATCCTCCCGTGTCAACAATAGGCTTTCAACCTATGGGAGTTTGACCCGGCACGGCACCAAACTCTGAGCAGGCTCTTCGACACGAGGTACGAAGATGCCTGGAAGGTGCTTTTCAAGGGCGCCGAGGCTCCCGCATCCGCTACCGAGGATCGCGGATTCAGTGCGCAGCGTCACGCTCTCGCGGTAAGCCGTTTTTTCCTTTTACAGGGTATCAGTTTTTCATAGTTTGACTCCATGCGGGATCTAAGCTCCCTTACCTTTGACAGGATTGGCAGGTGACGTCCGGACAGATCAACTGTCTGGCTCCTTTGCCCGAAGGCCTAGCGGACGCTCGCTCGGTGAAGCTGCTGGTTCCGGCACCCTATGTGGTGCCGGAGAAGAAGGCCGCGAAAAAGGCCACGGGGGCTCGAAAGAGTGCCCGGCGCCAGGAGGTGTCGGATCCATCATTCGACGGTTCCGAGGCGCATTCCTCCCATGAAGACGAGGAGGAAGAAGAAGAAGAGACCTCTCTCCCTCCAGCGGGAGGAGAGAAGAAAAGGAAGGTCGCCCTCTCTGGGGAGGCTGGAGGGTCCAAGAGGGGGAAAACCCTTCCTCCGGACTACTCCACCGACGCTGACGACGGCGGAGAGGAGTGGCTGCCCAGGGCCAAGCCCCTGGCAAAATCATAAGTATCCGGATACCAGAATAATCATAGTATTCGTTTATTGCATAGCTTTCCCTTATGTCGAATATGTTTATGCAGCCCACCCAAAGACCGGCTCGACGCGTCGTCGAGTGGCTCACTGGACTCGTCGGATGTGAACTCGCTTCCGACGGCTTCCTCCCCCACCCTACGGACGACACCGAAGTGTTGTCCCTACAGGTTCCAAGCCGGGAGGAGGTGGTCCTGGAGGCGCCGCAAGGCGACCTCCCGGACTCCAGGAGTAAAGGGGATGAAACCCCCCAGGGCTCCAAGTCCGGCTCTAGGCCGGACACCACTCCGGAACCTTCAAAGGTTCCAGAGTCCGACGGCGGACCTCCTTCCAAGGGGAGCGAGCCCACCGTGCCGGTGACCCCCGTCCAACCGGAGGCGCCGGACAATCTGTTGGACTCCATCGACGAGGGGCACCGCACTATTATGAGTGCGGTGGTCCAGAAGGTTCAGTCCGCCAAGAGCGAACTGACTGAAGCTTGTACTAGCCTTTTATCAGGCTTTGAGGTAAGTAAAGAATGTGTAAATAATATTACCGCATAGACAGTAGCCCCTGATGCTCTGTTTGGCGTTCGGGAAGAAAAGCCGAATAGAGGATCAAATAAAATTCGCAGGAGTCTAACAAAAATGAGTCAATATGCGTATGCAGGCTTCTCTGCTTGCGTCCGCCGCACTGACTGCGGAAGTGGACACGCTAAAGCAGAACCTCGAGCGGTCCGAGCAAGAGCTCGGGCGTGCCAAGAAGCAGCTCGAGGACAATGAAGGTAAGAAATACCTTGTTTTTAAATATATATAAAAAGGTGCAATTGCAAAGAATGACAGGATTATTATGGCTATTGTAGGGGCCACGTCTGAGGTGGCGACCCTTAAGCAAGCGCTGGTCGAGGCCGAGAAGAGGGCGGCCTCGGAGCGCACCGAGCGGGAGAAGTATGAGGCCGAGGTTGGCAAGGTACGGCAAGAGCTCCAGGCTCTCATGGAAAAACATGAGAGTTTGGAGCTTGACTCAAAGACGCGAGCGTCCGAGCTCGCGGTGGCTATTGAAAATGCCAAGTCTGCCAAGGCCGAATCCCAGAAGACCCTCCAGGAGTTGGATGAGGTGAAGAAGATAGCGGCGGGTAAGGCATTCTTTATGCAAAGCAAACACATAAACGTGAGTTACTTGTTACTTACCCGAATCCGGAGCTCTCCAGGAGCGTTCGCAGATCTTCCCCGGAGTGTGTCCGATGCCGCCGCATTCTATCGAGCCGAGGAGGGCAGCTCGACAGAGAAGGTGTTCTGGTCTCAGTATGCTGAGGCCGGACACCCCGTGCCCCTGAGCGACCAGCTGAAGCAACTGGTCGAGCTCCACAAGGCGGCCGAACAGGCCATGAAGGGCCTCATTGTTCGGCTGTGGCCTAAAGGGGCTCTGCCTGGGAGCTATTTCGGGCTGGTGTGGCGGCTGGTGGAGGCATGTCCAAGGCTCGAAGTCATCAAGCGCTCCGTCTGCATTGAAGGTGCCCGTAGGGCCCTTGCCCGTGCTAAGGTGCACTGGGGCAAGCTGGATGCTGAGAAGCTTGTGAAGGACGGGCCACCGCCGGGGAAAGAGCATCGCAAGCCCGAGAATTACTATAAGGATGTTCTGAAGGGTGCCTGCCTTGTGGCGGATGAATGTTCTAGGGATGTAATTTTTGAGTGAAACTTGCTTCTTTTGTCCTGTGCGCTGAAAACTTGTTCATATGCGCTAAGCAATGCTGTTGGAATTTAAAATATTACCTTCTATGCGGCTGCTTATCAATTCTGAGAGATGGCGAGTCGTCGGCTTCTGCCCCCGTGCCGCTAGTGCTGGGGTGTTCGGGGATAAACCTGAGCGCTCTTTTTCCCATGTTTGGGTCCTTCGAGGGAGGCGCTCAGCCCAACGAACAAGGCAATCGGACTATAATGCGTGAACACTCTCACTTAGCCATAGAATTCTATAATTTTAAATTTCGGCGAAGCCCCTGGTATTCGGAAGACCGAGTTCGGGGCGCTATCCACGCCTTGGCCGGACAGAGCCGGCTCCTCGCCCTAAGCGGCATAAGTCTTTAGGGACTCGAAAAACCTCTCGAACAGCGACCAGCTCTCGCTTCATCATGACAGTCAGTTTTAGCTTTCTCCACTGAGGTGCTCGACCCAGCTCAACTGGGGCACAATCGCAGTGGTTCTCCTAGTGCTACCTTAGCCGATATAGCGGAACGTAAGGCACCAAAACATAGGAGCCGGGCAAACCCAACTATTGACCCAAGACATGATTCGGAGCCGATGCATATAATGCTATAAGGTCTGGGTGCCGCACTTGTTAAAGTGTTTGGACTT
The DNA here is from genome assembly GCF_018294505.1 of Triticum aestivum. NCBI lineage: Eukaryota > Viridiplantae > Streptophyta > Magnoliopsida > Poales > Poaceae > Triticum > Triticum aestivum. The sequence continues at coordinate 371,691,112 of NC_057803.1, read as the reverse complement.
CTCACACCATATTGAGGGGTACTAAAGCCCCTGGCGTATTTTGGCCGTACCAACGTGTATGGGTGCAACATGTCGTTAAGGAACATATATATATATAAAAAGAGTAATGCAAAAATAGACAAAAGCTATGCATTGTTTATTAAAAAGGGCTGCGATCAAAGCAGAACGATACAAATAATGCGATAAGTGAAAGGTTGGACTAGTTAACATGTCCGTTCCAGGGGCAAGCTGCGGAATAGTATGCGGAACAGGTATACTGCTTGTGATAGAGACCACCTGGGAGTTCCGTAATGCGGCGTGGCTTGTCTGCTCCCCTGGTTCTTGCATCGTTTGTGCGGCAATTGAACTGCCGAACAGGCCTTCCGAAGGATGGAGTCCTGAAAGTAAGAGAAAATTAAAAAATCGGCAGCCCCTGGTACGGTTTAAGCCGTGTTTCGGGCGTGCCGTGATGGTGCCCCTCCCCCTGTACCCATGGTATCTCTAGAGCGTAGTTATGTACGCGAAGTACTTGGCGTCGCCTTTTTGCGAGGGTTGGGGTTGGGGCCGCATTGCTACGCCTGCTCGGATCGTGCCAGGCGGTCTTGTTGTAGGTTACTCCGGGCGCGCTTGACGGTGTCCGGTCGTTTAGTGGCCGGACTGGAGAACTGCCTGGAGAGGCTGCTTTGTACTTCCGCTGCAAGGGCCGCCGTGTGCTCCTCCGTTCGGAGGGAGCGTTCGGTGTTTCCATTGACCGTAATTACTCCTCGAGGGCCTGGCATCTTGAGCTTAAGGTATGCGTAGTGCGGTACCGCATTGAACTTGGCGAATGCGGTTCGCCCGAGCAGTGCGTGATAACCACTGCGGAACGGGACTATGTCGAAGATTAACTCCTCGCTTCGGAAATTATCCGGAGATCCGAAGACCACTTCAAGTGTGACTGAGCCTGTACAGTTGGCCTCTACACCTGGTATTACGCCTTTAAAGGTCGTTTTGGTGGGCTTAATCCTCGAGGGATCTATGCCCATTTTCCGCACTGTATCCTGGTAAAGCAGGTTCAGGCTGCTGCCGCCGTCCATAAGGACTCTAGTGAGATGAAATCCGTCAATAATTGGGTCTAGAACCAATGCGGCGAATCCGCCATGACGGATGCTAGTGGGATGGTCCCTTCGATCAAAGGTGATCGGGCAGGAGGACCATGGGTTGAACTTTGGGGCGACTGGCTCTACCGCGTATACGTCCCTTAACGCGCGCTTCCGCTCCCTTTTGGGGACGTGGGTTGCGTATATCATGTTCACCGTCCGCACTTGTGGGGGAAAACCCTTCTGTCCACTGTTGTTCGGCGGCCGGGGCTCCTCGTCGTCATCGCTATGCAGCCCCTTGTCTTCATTTTCGGCGTTTAACTTGCCTGCCTGCTTGAACACCCAACAATCCCTGTTGGTGTGATTGGCCGGCTTTTCAGGGGTGCCATGTATCTGGCACAAGCGGTCGAGTATTCGGTCCAAACTGGACGGGCCCCTAGGATTCCTTTTGAATGGCTTTTTCCGCTGACCGGATTTAGAGCCTCTGAATCCGGCATTAACTACCGTATCCTCAGCATTGTCGCCGTTAATGCGGCGCTTCTGCTTGTTGCGACGCGACCTGCCACTACTGTCCCTGGTGTCCGAATTACCAGGGTTCTTGGTCATATTGTTGCTACGAGCAAGCCAGCTGTCTTCTCCCACGCAAAAGCGGGTCATGAGTGTCGTGAGTGCTGCCATAGATTTCGGCTTTTCCTGTCCAAGGTGCCGGGCCAGCCACTCGTCACGGATATTGTGCTTGAAGGCTGCTAGGGCCTCAGCGTCCGGACAGTCGACTATTTGATTTTTCTTTGTTAGGAACCGTGTCCAGAATTGCCTGGCCGATTCCTCTGGCTGCTGAATTACGTGACTTAGGTCATCGGCGTCTGGGGGTCGCACATAAGTGCCCTGGAAATTGTCGAGGAATGCGGCTTCCAGGTCCTCCCAACAACTGATTGATCCTGTTGGCAAGCTGTTAAGCCAATGCCGAGCTGGTCCTTTAAGCTTGAGTGGGAGGTGTTTGATGGTGTGGAAATCATCGCCGCGGGCCATGTGGATATGAAGGAGATAATCCTCGATCCACACCGCAGGATCTGTTGTGCCATCATATGATTCAATGTTTACGGGTTTGAAACCCTCGGGGATTTGATGATCCATTATTTCGTCTGTGAAGCATAGTGGGTGTGCGGCGCCTCTGTACTGGGCTATATCATGACGTAGCTCCAATGAGCTTTGTCTACTGTGTTTGGCCCTGCCGAATTTGTGGCCAGCGTGACGGTTACCGTCTCGAGCCATGGGGCGCCCCCATGATCCGTAGATCCATCTTATTTGCCTTGCCTTGTCCTCCAACATATCTCGTAAGTCCAGCGCATATTCCCGTGCCTTGGTACGGGGTGCGGCTTGAGTGGAGGGCCGAGAGGCCTCTCTGTCACGGCCACGAGGTGGCCGGTCGGCCGCATCAAGTGCTTCCTCCTCTAATCGGGGTAGCAACCTGCGCTTTGGGTAGCTCTTGGAGGGGCGTTCGAGTTTATGCTCTTCGGCCGCAAGGACTTCAGTCCATCTGTCGACTAGCAAATCTTGATCAGCTCTAAGCTGTTGCTGTTTTTTCTTGAGGCTTCTTGCCGTGGCCATAAGCCTGCATTGAAAACGCTCTTGCTCGACGGGATCCTCTGGCACGACGAATTCGTCGTCGTCGAGGCTTGCCTCGTCTTCGGAGGGAGGCATATAATTATCGTCCTCGACCTCTCTGTCTGCCGCTCTCTCATGAGGGCTGGTTTCTCCATCCTCCTGTGCTAAATCTTGCTGGAGGGGGTTTTCTTCGGCACTTTCTGGAGTATTATTATCTCCCGTGCTAGAATCACCGTATTTGTTTTGGCGGGATTTTGAGCGGCGCCGCTGACGCTGGCGCTTAGGCTGTTTCTTGGAGGGGTCATCCTCCGCTGTTCCATCGCCATCTCCTTCTTTTGGGGTGTCCACCATGTATATGTCATATGACGAGGTGGCTTTCCAGGGCCTAGTAGGCGCTGGTTCTTCATCATCTCCTTCATCGGCGTCCATACCATTGATGTCTTCGGAGTCGAAGTTGAGCATGTCGGTTAAGTCGTCGACAGTGGCTACAAAGTGGGTGGTGGGCTTTGAATTTCTTCATCGTCCGTACCCCAACCTTGCTGACCGTAGTCCGGCCAGGGCTCTCCTGATAAAGAGAGAGACTTCAGTGTCTTCAGGATATCGCCGAAAGGCGAGTGCTGAAAGATGTCCGCGACAGTAAACTCCATGATCGGCGCCCAATCGGATTCGATCGGCAGGGGCACGGAGGGTTCGGAGTCTGGAGAAGAGTACAGCTCCTTGGAGTCACAAGTCTCGCAGAGTATGGGGCTGGTGTTCGGCTCAATCGCCGTTGGGATCGCAGCCCCCGAGGTGGCGTCCAACCGCCCATCCTCGATCGGCGCAGTTGGCTCCGAACTAAGGGTCGAAGCTGATGCGGGTGCGGCCTCCAGGGCACTGTTCGGTGGCAGAGCTAGATCATGATCGTCGGGACAGTGCGGCGCGCTCGGCAGTGGCTCGAATCCGTCGAAGATCAAGTCCCCGCGGATGTCAGCCGTGTAGTTTAAACTTCCAAATCTGACCTGACGGTCAGGGGCGTAGCTTTCAATCTGCTCCAGACGGCCAAGTGAATTGGCCCGCAGTGCGAAGCCGCCAAAGACGAATATCTGTCCGGGGAGGAAGGTCTCACCCTGGAATGCATTGCTATTGATGATCGTATGAGCCATCGAGCCTGACGGCGACGACACAGAGGAACTCTCAATGAAAGCACCAATGTCGGTGTCAAAACTGGCGGGTCTCGGGTAGGGGGTCCCAAACTGTGCATCTAGGCTGGATGGTAATAGGAGGCAAGGGACACGCAGTTTTACCCAGGTTCGGGCCCTCTCGATGGAGGTAAAACCCTACGTCCTGCTTGATTAATATTGATGATATGGGTAGTACAAGAGTGGATCTACCACGAGATCGGAGAGGCTAAACCGTAGAAGCTAGCCTATGGTATGATTGTTGTTGTGTATGTTGTCCTACGGACTAAAACCCTCCGGTTTATATAGACACCAGATAGGGTTAGGGTTACATAGAGTCGGTTACAATGGTAGGAGATCTGCATATCCGTATCACCAAGCTTGCCTTCCACGCCAAGGAAAGTCCCTCCCGGACACGGGACGAAGTCTTCAATCTTGTATCTTCATAGTCCAGGAGTCCGGCTGAAGGTATAGTCCGGCCATCTGGACACCCCCTCGATGAAAGCACCAATGTCGGTGTCAAAACCAGCGACGACACAGAGGAACTCTCAATGAAAGCACCAATGTCGGTGTCAAAACCGGCGGATCTCGGGTAGGGGGTCCCGAACTGTGCGTCTAGGCTGGATGGTAACATGAGGCAAGGGACACGAAGTTTTACCTAGGTTCGGGCCCTCTCGATGGAGGTAAAACCCTATGTCCTGCTTGATTAATATTGATGATATGGGTAGTACAAGAGTAGATCTACCACGAGATCGGAGAGGCTAAACCCTAGAAGCTAGCCTATGGTATGATTGTTGTTGTGTATCTTGTCCTACGGACTAAAACCCTCCGGTTTATATAGACACCGGATAGGGTTAGGGTTACATAGAGTCGGTTACAATGGTAGGAGATCTGCATATCCATATCGCCAAGCTTGCCTTCCACGCCAAGGAAAGTCCCTCCCGGACACGGGACGAAGTCTTCAATCTTGTATCTTCATAGTCCAGGAGTCCGGCTGAAGGTATAGTCCGGCCATCCGGACACCCGAGCTAGAGCTTAGGGCCTGGCCCTGGACCCTCCCTCTCAACATAGCCAGAAGAGGGCATGGAATGGAGGAGGAGAAGTGTGTGGCTGATCCCTCGGCGGGTGGCCGCTGTCTCTCTCCACCAGTTCAAGAAGACCAGGCCCCTGCGTTGACGCTCTTTGGCACCACGCGCCTCCGTTAGCTACCCCACTCAATGCATGTAGCATACATGGCAAATGATAAGGACGTGGTGGGAAGAGTGAATTGGTAGTTACTCGCCTGTGCGTTAAAGTCATTCACAGACCATTACAAGGATGGCCCCACTACAATTGGCATTACGCGACGTGCCGGAAAATTGGAAACTGACCTAAGCACAGGTTAATGAAGAAGCAAAGAATATCTCAAAGGACGAACAACCACAGCCTCTTGGCACGTGTACTTGACAGGGCCTACCCCGACGACGCTCGACAACGCGTTCTGGCCAGGCCCGGGGGCTTGTGTCGATGCAACAGACCCTAGGTATGTTGCCCAGACTGTACACGGGCTCAAGAGCAAGCTTACAACATCCAAGACGAGGCCAAGTAGAAGAGATTAGCACTTTGAGGAATCAAAGGGCGAACCAAGAAGACCAAGTCAAGCTAAAGGAGCAAGATACCACCAAGGAAGAACCTCCCTTGCCGGGCAGGAAAGCCTGGCAAGGCCGAGGTTGCCCCGAGGACAAGTCTCAAGACAGGCACGGTAGGCCTGCCAGGCACTCTGAGGGCAGACTACCCCGCCAAGGCTCCACCGCTCCACCTCACAGCAATGCAAGTCACCGATCGGTGCGGTGTCGAGCCCTCGAGTGACTAAGTGCCTGTTATTTGGCACGTGGCAGCCATTTCCTAAGGAAATCACCTAAAAATGACACCCGTCCAGAGACATGTCATGCAGGCAGGCGAGAGGGTGGCAGAACAGAATGACAATGCTTGCCGGGCTCCTCCATGATGTGACATTAAGCAGAGCATTTAATGCGCTTTATCCTATCTACAGAGTTGGGTATGATATCACTGTTTGCTATCTAATCAGTACACAATGACTGATTTGCCATTGTGGTGACCCCTTGATCTATAAAAGGAGGGCCATAGCAAACTTAGAAAGGATTCAGACCCTTGTACACTCATATGCCCGTAGCTGCTCTTGCCCCGAGGCAACCCTGCCGGGCTAGAGCACTGCGTCTCCACCATGGTCCTCAGATCAATCCACCAAAGCAAGAGTAGGGTTTTATGCCTCACGGCGCCCCGAACCTGGGTAAAGACTACCCGTGTGATCGCTGCCGTGCTGCGCTGTGCCCTCCGCTCTTTATGCAATGTGCTGTTCCACCCTATAGAACCACAAGGGGGCGATGGTCCCATAGGTGGCCGTGTTTTCCCATGACACTAAATGATGCCCTAAGGGCTGTATATATGGAGGAAGAGGGAGGAATTTCGTGACACCTTGGAGGAGGGGGTCTGAAACCATCCCTAACACTTTTTCCCCACACATACAGACTGTAAAAAAATGGCCTATACTGAAGTATTTCAAAATTACATGGGCCTGGCCCAATAATAAGTTGACGCAGCACCTATAATAGCGTCTAGAAAATATTTTGAACTCACATCTTGTATATTCCATCCAACCTTCATGCACTCATTATGGTGGATTCAAAGTCTAGAAATCATCACTTAAAACTCCGTTTTGTTCCCCTTGCGCATGCCATCATCTCCATGCTTGATCTTGCTCCAATGTTCACCGTTTTTGTCCAAGCTAGGCCATTCATTTGTAAGCAAAACAAATGTATCCAATTTAGGCAACATCATATTCACATGAAATTAGAATCGTTACCAAGAAATGAAACTACCTGGTAATTTAAATGGCATGTGTGAGCTCTAGTAATTGGTCCAATATGTATAGCAGTAGGGGTGTAACAATGGTATTGATGTCCTCATCATCCTCCGCTTCTCGAAATGAAGTCATCCTCGACAGAAGCTCATCTTCCATAGCCAAATAAGGCTTCAAATCTACAATGTTAAAAGTGGGACTAACCCCAAAATCTGCAGGTAGCCCAAGTTTATATGCATTATCATTTATTTTCTGTAACACCTTAAAAGGACCATCAACATGTGGCATTAGCTTTGATTTGTGCAAATCCTAAAAACTATCCTTACGCAAATGTAACCAAACAAGATCTCCAGGTGCAAAGACAACATGTTTTCTACCCTTATCTCCAGCATGTTTATATTTAGCATTCATACACTCAATGTTTTCCTTAGTTAACTCATGCATGTTTATGATCAATTCAACATGTTTTTAGCATCAAAATTAACCTTCTCCGAAGATGGAAGAGGCAACAAATCAATAGGTGCACGAGGTAGGAAGCCATACACAATTTCAAATGGGCACATCCTAGTAGTAGAATGCAGTGAATGATTATAAGAAAATTAAATATGAGGTAAGCATTCTTCCCACATTTTCATGTTATTCTTGAAAACAGCCCTAAGCATAGTTGACAATTTTCTATTGACTACTTCAGTTTGTCCATCAGTTTGGGGATACATGTAGTACTAAAAAGCAGTTTAGTCCCCAACTTAGCCCATAAACATCTCCATAAGTGGCTAAGAAATTTAGTATCACGATCTGAAACAATAGTATTTCGAACAACATGCAAGCGAATAATTTCATGAGAGAACAAATCATCAACATTAGCAGCATCATCGCTTTTATGACATGGTATAAAGTGTGTCATTTTGAAAATCTATATATGACAATAAATATGCTATCCCTCCCCTACTTTGTTCGAGGTAAACCTAAAACAAAGTCCATAGATATATCCTCCCGCGGAACACCATGTACAGGCAAAAGCATATATAGACCACGAGGATTGAGTCGTGACTTAGCTTTTGGACATGTAGTGCAGCGAGCAACAAAAAGCTCAACATCCCGTCTTATCTTTGGCCAAAACAAATGTGTGGCAAGTATGTCCTCCATCCTCTTCACGCCAAAGTGTCCCATTAATCCTCCTCCATGCGCCTCCTTCAACAACAAAAGATGAACGGAGCTAGCTAGAATGCATAGCTTGTTAGCACGAAACACAAATCCGTCATTAATGACGAACTTGTTCCATGTTTTCCCTTCTTTACAATTTTGTAACACATCTCTAAATTCAGCATTATGCACATAATGATCTTTGATGGTCTCCAAACCAAATACAAGTCCAGTTGTGAAAGCATAGTATAACGACGAGACAATGCATCATCAATAACATTTGCTTTGCCCTTCTTGTGTTTAATGACATAAGGGAAAGTATCAATGAATTCATCCCATTTAGCATTTCTATAGTTCAATTTTGCTTGACTTTTAGGCTTCTTCAAAGATTCATGATCAGAAGGTATAACAAATTCTTTGGGACATAAATAATGTCGCCATGTTTCCAAAGTCCGAATAAGAGCATATAATTCCTTATCATAAGAATAATTCAGACTAGGCCAGCTCAATTTTTCAGAAAGTTATGCAACAGTTTTACCATCTTGCAATAACGCACCTCCTATTCCAATTCCACTAGCATCACCTTCAAGCTCAAAAGTCTTATTAAAATCAGGAAGTTGGAGTAAAGGAGCATGTGTCAACTTATCTTTCAATACCGTGAAGGCTTATTCCTGTGCGGTACCCCCAAACAAAAGACACATCCTTCATTGTAAGCTCATTAAGAGATGCAGCAATGGCGCTGAAATCTCTCACAAAACACCAATAGAAACCAGCTAGTCCCAGAAAACTCGACACTTATGTGACCGTTTTGGACTGCAGCTAACTCTCAATAGCTTCAAGCTTGGCTTTATCAACTTCAATTCCCTATGCAGTAACAACATAGCCAAGAAAAGATACTCGATCGGTGCAAAAGGTGCACTTCCCAAGGTTACCAAACAAATGTGCATCGTGTAGAGCAATAAAAATAACACATAAATGTTACAAATGTTCCTCCAAAGATATGCTATATATCAGTATATCATCAAAATAGACTACCACGTAAAACTTCGTTCATTAATCTCATGAAAGTACTAGGTGCATTGGTTAACCCGAAAGGCATGAGAACCACTCATATAATCAAACTTAGTTTTAAATGTAGTTTTCCATTCATCTCCCAATTTCATACAAATTTGATGGTATCCACTACGCAAATCAACTTTGGAGAATACTGCAGAGCCACTCAATTCATCAAGCATATCATCTAGCCTAGGAATAGGATGACGATAATGAATAGTAATATTATTAATTCCTCTACAATCAACACACATACGCAATGTACCATATTTTTTGGCACTAGTATAATAGGAATAGCACAAGGACTAAGAGATTCATGTATATAACCTTTTGTCGAGAAAGTACTGTACTTGATGCATAATCTCATTTGTCTCCTCTGGATTGATAACGTATGGTGCACGGTTTGGCAGTGAAGCACCGGGTATTAAGTCAATCTGATGCTCAATACCTTGAATTGGTGGTAATCCCGGTGGCACATCTTTTAGAAAGACGTCAAAGAACTCCTTCAAAATGTTAGTGACAGCAGGATGCAAAGAGGGAGGCACATCCTCGAATGAAAATAATGCGTTTTGCCCACAAAAGCATAGCAAATAGATTTGCTGAAATCTAGATCATCAATATCAAATTTGGTGGTAAGTAAACATCCACTTTTCAATTTAATTTCAGAAGCAACACTAGATGGTTTATTATTAGGCTTCATTTGTTGCTCAAATTCTTTTTCCACTATCTGATTTTCACTCTTATTTTGCTCTTGTTTTGCTTTACTAGCTCTATTAGTATCATCTTTAAAAATGCAATCCGGAGGCATAGGAAGCAAAGTAAGATGTTATCCTTATGAACAAGAGTATACTGATTATTTCTACCATGATGTATAGAATTTTTATTGAATTTCCATGGTCTACCAAGTAGTAAGGAACATGCTAGCATGGGTACCACATCAAAATCAACATAATCATCATAGGTAGCTATAATAAAATGCACACGAATAGTACGTGTTACCTTAACCTTGCCGCTGTTGTCGAACCATTGGATGTAGTAAGGATTCAAATGTGGTCTGGTGGTGAGAGACAGCTTCTCCACCATCTCCATGCTATCCAAGTTGTTCCAACTCTCTCCATCAATGATGACAGGGACAGAACATTCCTTCACAACTCCCTTTGTATTGAACAAATTCTTCCTATGATTTTGCTTAGCTTGTGTTACCTGCACACTCAAAACACGTTGAGCAACTATACTCTCATACCTATCAGCATCTTCAGCAGCCATGTACTGCGTCTCTTGTTCTGAATCATCTCCACCCTGTTCTTCACTTGCCATAATAGCCAAAGTCTCCTCATCATAGTCACTAGCGGACTCATATCCTCCATCTTCCACGGTAATCATCACACACTTGGATGCACATTCTCTCGCAAAGTGACATCCACCCTTGCAACGATGACATATAATATCATGTGTTCGCCATGTTGATTCCTTGGATGAAGAAGAGCTCCATGTGGGACCATAAGGTTCGCTCTTGGCGGATGGTGGGGGTGGTGCTTGTTTTCTTGTATCACTGTTCGAATTGGTAGATGAAGTAGGTGGTGTTGTAGCAGGACGTGTGGATATAGAAGATGTACATGGTGTCCTAGATGAAGATCGACCTGCAGAATAATTAGTTCGTGCTAATGCTTGTCGATCCTGCACTACATGTTCAGCTTTGCAAGCAAGATGGAATAAACGAGTGATATTTTTATACTCCTTATACTCTAGAATGGCCTGAAACTCTCTATTTAACCCACCCATAAAACGTGCAAGCATAGCTTCATTATCCTCAACAATACCACATCCAATCATGCCAGTTTGCAATTCCTGATAATATTCATCTACATAATTTTTTCCTTGTCGTAAATGCTGCAATTTTTGGAGTAATTCACATAGATAATATGGTGGAACCCAATGAGTATGCATAGAAATTTTCAAAGCAGGCCAAGTAGTAGGAATATTATAAGGATATAATAATTTAGACCACCAAACACATGCAAAACTAATGAATGCACAAACAACAGCAGCAACACGACTATCCTCGGGATATTGTAAGCATGTAAAACGTTGTTCAATTTCTAACTCCCAAATAAGATAAACATCAGGAATGTATATACCCTCAAATGGCGAAATATTCAATTTTAGTTTAGGAAGATGGTCATGATCTCGTACCTGAGGGGGTGGTGCTGCCCTATCATTGCGATTATTTGCATGTGGACAACCTGGTGGTGGTGATGGTGGTTGCACGTAGTTCTGATTTTGATCAAACTCATCTTTGTAATCGCCCTCGTAATCATCCTCCTCCTCGACAACAGCAGGAGTAGGAGCCACAGAAGCATCAATAGTAGGTGCAGCGGCACCAAAAGTTTGACCGGGCTCAAGAGGAACGTGCGTGGCTCATCCCACTTGATTTGGAAGGCAATGTTGTTGTTGATGTTGTTGTTGTTGCTGCAGAGGTGCCACAGATGTAGTTGGTGGATGTTGTGGAAGACACGTGAGTAGTTCATTAAACTTGTCATCTAGCTTTGTTTCGAACGTCTTCTCAATGCCATCTATCCTCTCCATGGCCACTTCAAATCTGTTCAGCATATCTTGCATCTGCCCACTCATCATTTGCTGAAATTTATCATGTAACACCTTGTTCGTCATGTTGTCCCAGACTCCCAGTCAACCTCGTTGGTTTGTGATCCTATCATGCTTAGCAACAATAGAAACAAACAAGAATATGAACCTACAGACTACTAGGAAGTGGTGGTCACTACAAAAAAAGACACATCCGTGACATTTTGGGCCGAACAATTTTTTTCTATCATGCTTATGACACTTCTATGATGATAGTTATGACAAAAACCGATATCATCATAGATGTAGTGGGCTCCTACTTCTATGACAAAAAATAGGCTTTTCGTCCTGGGCGGGCCGGAGACGCACCCGCATAACATTCTTTGGGCCGTCCATGATGGAAAAAATCATGGTAGAAGCGAGGGCGATGAAAATTTTGGGGAGTGCCTGGTTACGGTGGGTGGTCAAGGCCGAGCGATGCATGGAGGTTTGCACGTTTATCTCATATACGTACGCCCGTGTGTGTGAGGCATTGCGCTCTAACTAAACCCGAGCGAGGCGTTGGCCTCTAATTAAACACGAGCAATTACACTAGCTACATTACTGAACCACGATCGATCCCTTGCTGTTAACTAAACCCGAGTGTTTCCTTCGCTACTGCTGCTAACTGAAGCCGATCCAAGCTGCCCCTTGATGAAAAGTTCCCGGTGGGGGTTGGATGAACAGTTCCCGATGGGGTTGGATGAATAGTTCCTGTGGTAGTAGAGGCCGTTGCCGCTAGATGAATAGGACCCCGATCGAGGAGGTGAGGTGGATGAACAATAGCCGGTGGGGGGCCCCGTGGAGGTCTGGTTGAATAGGACCCCATGGAGGGGCTGATTGAACAGGACCCCGTGGAGGGCTGGTTGAACAGTAGCCGGTGTAGGCTGGATGAACAGGACCCCCTGGAGGGCTGGATGAAAAGTAGCCGGTGGAGGCTGGATGAACAGGACCCTATGGATGAACAGTAGCCGGTGGAGGCTGGAGGAAGTTGATGGTGGATGAACAGTAGTAGGTGGAGGCTGGAGGATGTCGATGGTGGATGAACAATAGCCCGTGGTGTCCCGTTTTGTGGTACGCCATACCCCTCCCAATGAACAGGACCCCTTTTCGACCATAGGCGCTCCAACGCAAGAATGTTTCCTTTGTTTTGCAGTACGACACACCCCTCCCGATCAACAAGGCCCCGTTCTGACCATACGCGGTCGAGCACAAGTCTGTTTCCTTCGTTTTGCGGTACGCCGGACCCTTGCTGATGAACATGACCTTGTTTCGGCCGTACGCGATTGAACAGAAGGTTCCTCCATTCTGCGGTATGCCAAAGCTCGTTTCAGCTGTTCCATTCAAGCCGGTTGGCTCCTAATTAACAAGATGTATTCCGTTGCCTCCCAATGAACACGACGCATTACGTTGCCTCCCCATGAACACGATGCAGTTTCTCCATTCCGACCCAGCTGGTTGGCTTTCGATGAACAGGACGCCATTGCTGCCCTCCGTGGCCTCTCCATGTACACAAGCCCTGGCGGTAGTTATGCGCGAGTACGTGTTCGAGACCCTGCCCGTATGTACATACATGGCCATTTTTTGGCATCTGGCTGTTTGTACGTGTACACGGTTTAGACTAGACTGCCTAAACTACTACTGCTCCTTACTCGGCCACGGCTCATCGTGGCAGATAGACTAATCGACCGGTATGTACACAGACAATGCTACATACGCTTCGACCAGGTGGGTCCCAGCTGTTAGGGAGGATAAGGACGCAGTTCCTTGCATGACAAGATATAGCTGATGGGTCCCAGCTATCAGGGGGAAGAACCATTTTTTTGCCGATAATAAGGACACACTTTCTTGCATGCGAAGATGTAGCTGGTGGGTCCCAGCTTTCAGGGGGAGAAAATATTATTTTTAGGGTAAAAAGGATGCAGTTGCATGCACGCGTCCATGTGCGTGGTGTGTCCCCACTGTTAGCCTCTCCACGTATAGTCATCTTTCGATGACTCTCATTTGTTGACCACGTTGACCATATCATGCAGTGCGCACCAAGCCGGTGGATGACGGTGAGGCCCCAGACTGGAACGCCCCAGAGATGGGGAAGACGCGACAGTGGAGTCATAGACAGAGAGGAGTGGGAAACTTGACTGGTTCAGCTGCGGGGTGGGCCTACACTCGGCAGAGAATAACAGGAGGTGCGGAGGAGTGGAGGGATGACTTGGCCATCGGTGGGGTAGCGTTTCGCTGTGAGGCATGCAAAACAGCGCCGCTAGATGCCGAAGGCTAGAGCAGGCGGCCGCAACAATGCTGGGGGAAGAAGACGAGAGATTAAAGAAGAATGCTGGCTGTTGGATGTAAATCCAACGCCTTGCTTAAGCTTCGACCTTTGTATTTTTATTTTTTGCGGAAGTGCTTAGGCTTTGACCTACAGACCCACATGTCAGCCAGTCCATTTATTTTTCTAGTCCATTTGGTGGGCTGGGTGAAACAATGTTGTAGCGCCTATGCAGCCCGTTTATATATTATGGTATAATTTAAAGCCCATTTGCATTTTTCTCGAAATCTGCAGACTTGCTGGGCTGGGTGAAAATATCATGTTGGGCTGGACAGAGAAATGTTTAAAAAACATAAACATATGATTGCACGTCTATTATTGCATTGGCCAGTAAAATCTTTGCAAGCTTATGTACGTAATCAGTGGGAGTTAACTTGCCAAGTTATATATAAAAAATTATTATTATTATTTCATAAAAACTTCCGATTTACAAAATAAATATCATTTTAATTTGATGAGTTAATAGAATGTGGGTTATTATTATTTTTAGGATAGACGTGGGACAGCTGAGTTGGTTCTAGAGAAAAGTACTTGGAGAAAACTCAGATTACATCTAAAAAGAAAGTGGGAGAAAATTCAGATATAGGATTAATGAAAACGAAAAATAAAGGAAGTGGGAATGTCTATAAAATGGTTGGACGAACAATACGTTTAACGTAACCTTATGTTGTTTCTATTATATATATGTACTAAAATAATATATAAATATAAATATATATATATACTATTATAGAAGGGAAAACATAGGTTCAGTTTTCCATTCTTATAGAAAAATAGAACTGAGTTGTGCGTCATCTTGAAAAAACAAACATAACATGGGCTGCTGATGTTATAGACAAGCTATGCTGGGAGGCCCACAGTCTGCTTGATACCTTCTGGATCCAAAAAAAGTTGAAACAGGTCGTGTGGTGCGCATGTTAAGCAACAAAACCTAGGCCGCGGAGCTGGTGGGCCCAGGACTGTCAGCCTCTCGATGAACAGTCATCTCCTGATTCCCCTTGTCTTCCTGACCATGTTGGGAATGACAGACGGCGACTCCGCGGCGAGAGCACCAAGGCGGAGGTCGACGTCGAGACCTCGGACCTAAAGAACCGGAGCATGCGAAGACGCAGGCGCAGGGGAGTACGAGGGTTGACTTGTTCGGGTGCAGGGTGGGCCGGTGCAGCTGACGCCGCCGAACAATGTGTGGGAGTAGAGGGATGGCCTGGCCAACGCCATAGGCTATGATGGGTCACCCAGGCGTGCGCGGCAGTGCCACCAGCCGCTGTATAGGAAGAGGATGAAAGATTGAACAAAATAAAGAAATACAAATGAATAGGTGGTTGGTCCCAGATGTCTGTGGACGAGACCTGCTGGGTCCACCTGAGATGGGGAATATGTTGGGAGGAGGGAGATTCAAAGCACGGGAGCCCAGTAAACTAGTTACATACATAAGCAAATAGCCACTAAAAAAGCAAACAGGTTAATGGGTTCTTAGACGAAATATTTTGGACAAAATAGATAATTATGACACAAGGGATAATGCATGAAACACTCATACGATAAAGGTGCTTAAATAGATAAAGTACATCATCTAGACCTTCCTGGCACGCTTGATCATGACGCTCCGGTTGTCTGTGTACTTGTTGGTTACGGGAAACAAACATGCCCTCATGTCCAAGATCCGCCTGTACATGTCATAGCATGTGTATGTGTCCTTGGCCGCGTAGGTTATGTAGGCTAGATTCAGAGGTACCTCCCACATGTTTAGGTCCTTTGTATCATTGTCTTCTTTCATGTTGGTGTAGCAGGGGGTCGATGATGGTCTCGGCAAGGTCAACCACAAAGTCCTTCTCCTTCCCGTTGCTGATGATCTTGTATTGCTTCTAGATGTCGACAAGCTTGTTGCACCAGATGGCTGAATCATTGTGTTCTTCCTTGTCTCCAGCATAGCGAAGGTGCAGTCGGCGCTGCCAATGAAATGGGCAAATGCTCTAGAACATCTGATGGCCCTACAGTAGTGGTAGACGAGAACCTTGTCCCGCACACATACTTGGGCGATGGTGATTCGCTAGTCTCTATCAAGAGAGGAATGGATGGGCACAAGGTCTAGTCCTGCGACCTTGTGCTTTCTCATCCTATAGGTACTACTTGAACTCGGCGAGACAGAGCTTCACCATGTCCGGATCATTGGTGTACATCACATTCAACTTGGTGCAGCCATGGGACTGAACGGAAAAATCAAGGATGAACTCCTTGCTGAAGCCCATATCCAGCAAGCTCACCCCTCGGATCGCCATTGGAGTCTCTTCAAGTGAACGAGTGGGTAGGCGGCGGTAGCAGTTCGTTTTTCAGCTCTTGGGGAACTGGATTCAACAGTAAACTGAGTGTGCGTAGGTGACAACAGTTACTACCCCTCCCTCGCCCGCTGCACGCCCGGCAAAACATGCTTCCTCGGCGCATTCAAACGCCTCCATTAAGAAACCTATTCCGGCCACACGTCGGTTCACGAGCGGGTCTGTATTGGTACTGTAATAACAAGTGTTAGTGGTCACTTTACTTAAATTTAATTAGCTTTGATTAAAATTTATTACTAAAACAAGCAATGCATTGGCTCGCTCTATCAGTGCCATATGATCAACATGCACAACAATTAGAATTATTATTCTCAGGACGCACACAATTAGCACATTTGTCGCACTTTCACACAGATAATACTAACAAGTTTGAACTGTTTGTTATGGTTGTTGTCCTCTACATCATCATGTCGTGTTTCTCAGCTTGCAAGATTCAAAACCAACAAATAAGATTCAAATAATAAGTACAACAAAGATGCCTACACATCTTACTGATTACCAGCTTGCAAGATCAGAACCAACAAATAAGATTCAAATAATAAATACAACAAAGATGCCTACACATCTCATTGATTCACAGCTTGCAAGATTCAGAACCAACGAATAACAGTCAAATAGTAAGTACAACAAAGATGCCTACACATCTCATTGATTCCCAGCTTGCAAGATTCAGAACCAACCCATTAGAGCCTTTTGATAAAGTGAATATCAGATTAAATCCATCTTGTCTAGTCGTGTCATACAACCCAAGAACTTGGCTAATGCTCTTGACCATCAGAACATTTGTAGTTGAGTATTCCTATTTGCATAGATAAGAAAAAGCATGATTACTATAATAGTGCCACTCGTTGAAGTCAACCTACAGCTCCACTTGATGATTCAATTCATGCGACTTTTTCTGCAGTTCACCTGAAATGAAGCAAAGATTGCATCATTCTGCTAGCAAGAAGTACTTGCTCTTGTGAGCTGGCAGGTTCTTCTTCAGTAGTTGCACTAAAATTAAGCAACATTAAGGTTGGCTGTCCTGCTCATGTAAGGTGCAATTATAATTTGCTTATCCTTTTGTGTAGTTCCACTAAAATAAAGTGCCATTATGGTGACAGTGATGGCTCATCTTGCAAAGGCTAATAAAATGTTGCGCGAGATTACCAGCAGAATTTGACGAAGATTTTGGAAACTCCAATCACCATCTTGTGCAGTTCCACCAAAATTGATAGATGTTGCGCACGTGACATTTTAGTTGAACTGCACAAGACACTCATTCCAAAAAAGTTTTTTTGTGTAGTTCACCAAAAGGTCACAATAGCAACAAGATGAAATGGATATCCCTATCTACACAAAAATATAGAAAGAAAACAGTTGTTGGTCAATAACAAGATGCACAGCATACAAGAAATGAAAAGAAGCATCTTGATAATGTTCATGGCAACCACGCATGGGCAGTAGAAATTTTAAAATGTCAGCAATGCTTCATGTTACCGGAAGCATTACGATCAACAATGACATTCGTGGGATTACCAGATACAATAGATCAATAGCAACTAAAGAATTCTTTTAAGGGCATGGGACCATGGGGACACCAGGACACTCAGCGGCGTAAAGAAGCAACTTACTTACCATACTAGGGAAAATAACAGGAGTACCTTTTGTAACATAGTTTAATTGCATCATATCACTGGAGGCATTAGATTAACAATAACACTGGTTAGACATGTTGTCAGAGTCTTGGAAACGGGGGTCACCAGACTTGCCTACCTGCGGCCCACGGCGTGGCTCCGTCAACGGCGCCGTACGACCCATCTTCACCAGCAAACACTCAAGACCCTCGCGAGGGGCCGAGCCTCGTGAGGCAGACGATGCAAGACCTCCTCGGGGGAGGCCTCACCAGGCTGGCTCACGAGGGGCGGAGAGATCAAAGCAAGGGGCACCTCGCGAGGTTCCTGTGACGCAAGCCATGACGACCAAGGCTAGGCGGGCGCCAGCGCGCATAGTGTCCTCATTTCCTCTTTGGTGCTAAAGAGGCAAGCGCAGGCGAGGAGTCCCGAGGCATCAAGCAAAGGTTTCCATATCGGTGCAATGAGACCAAGACCAGCAGGACGGCAGGACGGAGGCCACCGTGGAGCCCAGGACGGAGTCACCACTAGAGCCTTTAGCAGGCAAAGACCATCTTTGGTGAGGATAGCTTGTACTAGCTACCCCCTTCAAATTAGCCGTTATGGGATCCCTTCCCGCCTAATATTTGGGAAGAAGACTTGGGCCTTTATATATAGGACTAGCCACCACCGTAGGGAGGCATCTCATCTTGGACCGGATCCATTCCACCAAGGCCACCACACAAACTCACCAAGCACAAGAGCACCTCTCCTCAGGAGGCTATTCTTCCCTTGTAACTGTTCATCCTCAGCCCAAGAGGTAATCCACCACAACACACTAGAGTAGGGTATTACACCAGATCGGTGGCCTGAACCAGTATAAATCTTGTGTCCCTTTGTTCTGCGAGTTCGACGCGCTGAACCTTGAGATTGCGGTGAGGGCGTGAGCTAGAGGGAGGAGAGATCTCTGTGCGCACCCCAGTGTTCGAACCTCAAGGGTTTTGTCAGAACCCGAAATCCAACATTTGGCACGCCAGGTAGGGGTGCGCTGAAGCTTTCCTTCCGTTGATCCGCATTCCACCGCTCCACCGCATCCATGTCAGACGCGCGTCGAGCCCGCGCCGTGCGCCGGGCCGCCCTCGCCGCCCGTGTCGCTCAGACAGCCCCCGTCAGCGGGCCTCCCCGTTGTTCTCCGTCTCCTGTTGCCAATGCCGCTACCGGACCGGCAGTGAACGAACAGCAAGCATCATCACTGCACCCCTCCGTGCGGCGGGACGGCCGCACCACCACCCCGTCGCTGACTCCGGCCGGCTCATCATCTCGCGCTCGCCGCGCACACACGGATGTGCAGGCTGCGCTGCTCATGGTACGCGAGCTCCTGCGCTACCGCCCGGTCGACGACCACTATGAGGACTGGTTAGACCGCATCGCTGAGCTCGTCAGCGCCGCTGGGGGCTCTCCTACACCATCGCTCTCGCTGCCTCGCCCACCTCCAGCCGCGGGCGATGTGGCTCACGGAGCGCCTCCGCCGCCTCCGCATCAAGACGGCGCCCTTGCACCAACATGCACAGCTCATGGAGCGCCACCGCCCTCTCCATGACAAGACGGTGTCCTCGCCCCAAGACACACGGTCCCGCGGCGTGATCCGCCACACCGTGTGCCAGCGCATGAAGAAGGTTGCTGCTAAGAGGTTCCCCGGCTGCAAGAAAACCCTCCAGCGCTCTCGGTGCCATGACAAGACCGCGTGCCGCCTGCGCCGGCGGTGCACATACACTAAGGGCGGGCTCTGCCCCTGCAGAGGGCCCCGGTGGCCACCGCAGGCTGCCGCACCTTCGCTCCCAAGCTGCGCACCATCGTTTGCCCAGGCAAGTTCAAGCCGGATCTGCCTCCGTGCTACGATGGCACCCCCGACCCCGCGGAGTTCCTAGAGCTCTACGAGATGAGCATCGAGGCGGCCAACGGCGATGAAAAAGTCATGGCAAACTGGTTTCCCATGGCTCTCAAGGATGGTGCCCACTCATGGCTCCTGAACCTGCCCGCGGGATCAATCTCCTCCTGGGGAGAGATGCGCAACCGCTTCATCGCCAACTTCCAGGGTACTCGCGACCGTCCTCCGGCCGCGGGTGACCTGCGCTGCATCAAGCAACAGCCGGCAGAGACCTTGCAAAAGTACATCCAGCGCTTCAACAACGTCCGCCTCAAGACCCCCAAGGTGACGGACGAAGCCATCATCTTAGCGTTTTCTGATGGCGTCCGCGGCGTCAAGATGAAGGAGGAGCTCTCCATCCACGAGGAGCTATGCATGACTTTGGAGCTGTCCAACATAGCGACCAAGTGCGCAAGAGCCGAGGAAGGGCGTCTCTCCCTCCTCAAGCTCCCTGCTGCCGACCAAGAGGAGAAGAAGGCCAAGGTCAAGGATGTGGAGCGCAAGGGAGTGGCCGTACTCGCGGCAGAGCCGGACATGAAGCGTGGCCGGGACCACCCCGAGTCGTCCAAGGGCAGCCGTTCGTTCTGCGCCTCCCACAATGTGCACAGCCACAACACCAACGATTGTTAAGAGCTCAGGGCCATCCGAGATGGACGCTTCAATCGACGCCCCAAGCGCAATGACCGGGGCTACGACCGAAGAGGAGGACGAGGTGGAGGACGCTGGGACGACCGTGGCCCCCGCCAGGAGTGGCGCGACCGGCCTCATGAGGACCACTGGCAAGAGCAGCCTCTTGAGGGTGCCTTGCGTGCCCAGCCTCGCGAGGACAGTCCTTAGGGCAATCCTGGCTTCCCTCCACTACCGCCACCACCAAGAAGGAATGACGACCACCATCAGGACGAGGGGTTGGGGGCTTCCAAGAACCGCGCGCCATCGCTTGCATCTTGGGTGGTTCTCAGGCCCCGGCTTCCCAGCTCATCTTCAAGCAATTCTCTCGCGAGGTGAATGCAGCCCTCCCCAGGCTCGAGGCCACGCGCCCGCTCAGGTGGTCCAAGTACGCCATCACCTTCAGCCCGACGGACCAACTCAAGTGCGCGGCGACCGCCGACGTCCTCCCGGTGCTCTGTTCACCCGTCATCAGCAATGTCCAAGTCGCCAAGACCCTCATCGACGGCGGCGCAGGGCTCAGTATCCTGTCCGTCGAGATGTTCGACAGCCTCCAAGTGCCATACGATCAGATTCAGCCCACCAAGCCTTTCTCAGGAGTGACTGCCAGCTCCACCACCCCGATAGGGCAAGTTCGTCTCCTTGTCACCTTCGGTCAGCGCGACAACTACCACACCGAGCTCGTCGATTTCGACGTCGCCCACATCCGTCTGCTGTACAATGCCATCCTCGGGTACCCAACATTAGCCAAATTCATGGCAGTGACCCACCATGTCTACAACGTCCTCAAGATGCCAGGAAGCGGTGGAATCATTATAGTCCCCTGCGAAGAAAGAGATGCGGTGTGCTCCCTCGAGCGCGCCTTCCCTTGCCGTAGCAATTGAAGACCCTGACAGCAAGGGCACGCAGTACCCCCCTCAGGCCACCCCCAAGAAGAAGAAGAAGAAGCAACTACACCATACAGGGCCTCAGGGGAGCGGCGCCTCTAGCGGTGCCACATCAGGATCGGCGCCCGCACCTGGGGCGCCTCCCTCCCTCGCATAGGAAGGCGCGCCCGGCGCCCTCCTCGAGCAGGGCTCAGGGGCTCTCTTCTAGAGGGCCTCAGACCTGGCCAACATCACGAGGGAGGCGCTTGGGCACCACGTGGAGGCGTGCTTCACGACACGTTTCCCTCAGGAGGCCACCGGGCGAGGAGCGCCCGGCGCTCAGGAGTTCATCAACAAGGCCACCCAGGAGCTTCAAGAAGCAAGGGCGATACGCGGCGATCGCCGCCCACCTGGTGCAGCTCCCCATCCAGGCAAGGGTGGCGAGCTGCGCATCTGCATCGACATCCCAGGGATCAACAGGGCCGCGTCTCAGGAGCGCTTATGGCCTTCGCGCGCTGGCTGGTGCAAGGGTCCACCTCACAGCTATGTTCGCATGCCATTTGGCCTGCCGAGCGTGGCAGCCGCCTTCCAGCACAACCTACGGAGCATTCTGGCAACCTAGGAGGCCAGGCATCAGGCGGTCCTAGCGGAGATGGAGACGGTCCTCAGGGAGCCACCTGAGCCCTAGAGCCTCCCGAGGCTTAGGGTCTAGATGGCTCGTGAGGAGCGGCTTCTTCAGCGCACGCCTTCAGCTACCCAACGCTCCTTCGACAACAAAACCTGGTGACATTTTGCAAAGTTCATTCAGCTGGGAGCACCCCTCGGGCTGCATTATTCCCAGGTTGCCTGGGCCTGTCCCTGCGGCATGTATCGTTTTTACGTCTTTAGCTTACTTTACTAGGGGCGCCCCTCGGGCTGCATCATCCCCAGGCCGCTCGGGTTCGTCCCAGCGGCATGTATCGTTCTCGCATCTATGTAAGCTATCCGGTTACCATGCATGAGTTATTTATAGTCATCACCTGCTTGATTGCCACCCACCATAGGAGCCGCGCGCCGATTGTTTTTCTTCAGGATCCTTCACATGAGAAGACTAGGAACGATGCTTGTGCTCGGGTCCGTCCCTGCAGCGTCGATAAACCCAACGGTTGAGCTTTGTCTGGCGGGCCGGCCCCGTTCACGTCACCTCCTGGGGTCATTGGTGCTTGGCCTCCTCATGCGATAGCTTCAGGAGATCTGCCCGGCGCAGCTTGCCTAACCATCTCGCAGGACCACCACAGCCATCAAGAGCCAAGATCAGGCGCAACACGCCTTGAGGTAGGGCCTCGTGAGTCCCGTGCTGGCTCATGAGTGCCCAGACACACCTTGTCTAGCCCTGCCGTGCAAGCCACGTGTCAGGGCGGGGTTGTACATGCCCTGGGGGCTCCACTCTGAGGGAGCCCTCATCAACGCACCAGTGGAAGCACCATGCTCCGCGCTGGCAGTCGACACTACCAAGGAGCGGCTATGCCCGTGCAAGTGCGGAAGTGCTATGCTCCATGTTGATGATAAACAACTGAGGGCAGCCCCATGGCCGTATCAACCTCAGGGAGCCTCCAAGCTCAGTGTCTGGCCTCATCGCAACAGCTCCCCTCGGGAGAGTCACGCGAGGGGGCTGGGCATGGGGGCTGCACTCGGGTCATGCCCGAGAGTACGCCACCCTGCCAGGTCCCTCGAACCTGGTCGTCGCACGCCCTACCAAATGGAGCCAAGGTATGAAGGTCGTTTGGAGGTCAAGGGGGACTCCTGAGCATCACAACTCAGGAGCCTAATTGGCCACGTAGCCCCTCACTCCTTGGTCCGTCCTGGTGATCTGGACGGTCCAACGACGGCTAAGGTATGCGCGTGATTAGGCCCTGCCGACGTAGAACACTAGGCCTACTCTCGCATCTCCTTTCCATAAGCTGTTTGCACGTCAAGGGGTACTCCTGAGCATCGCGACTCAGGAGCCTAAATGGCCATGTACCCCATCACTCCTTGGTCCATCCTGGTGATCCGGATGGCCCAATGGCGGCTGAGGTATGCGCGGGGTCAGGCCCTGCCGACGTAGAACACCAAAGCAAACGGAAAGGAAATCGCGGAATTTCAGACAAATATTACAAGACATACTATTTCTCGAATACCAAGCACAAGTTTAAATGCCTCCATGAGGCATGGTTCATGTTTCAGAAGAAAGCAGGAAAAGGAGCCGCTGACAAGTCATCCCATCATCCCTAGACATCGCCGTCGCTTGCAAGAGGCACCCCTTCGACGGTGATTCCACCCTGACCTGAGCCGCCAGCTGGAGTTGCAGGTTCAGCGGCGTCACCAGTTGGGGGCGCAGGGTCGAAGGCGCGGAACTTCTTCAGGAGAGCCTCCACCTGACCCTTCATGACTTCAATAGCAGCTACACAACACTCGTCGTCCACAGGCTCCAGCAACTCGTCGATGTTGGCGGCAGGGTCACGAAGATGGAGGTGGCTGAAGATGCGTGTCAGCGCGGCCGAGGAAAGTGTGCGAGCTTCTCCTTCTACCAAGGGGCCGATTCCATCCACGACCTCCTCAAGCACCCTGACCAGATGAGGAAGCAGCTGGGTGGGGCCCTCATCGACGGTGGCTAGCGGCTCCTCCAAGCCCTTCTCGTAGAGTGTCCGCAACGCCATGCAGGACCTCTCCTCGAGGGACATGAAGTCTGCACAGTCCTCGGCCAGGACCTTCGCCTTGGCGTCAAGCTCAGTTTTCTCCGCTTCAGCTTCTCCAGCCAGCTGCGCTCCGCAGCCTGCGCCTTCCCCAACTACGCCAGCACGGCGTCGCGACCCCTGATGGCGTCCTCCCGGGCCTTCATCTTCTCCTCCTCCACCTTGCAGCCTCACGCCTCAGCCGCACGCTCGTTGCGCATTGTCTGTAGGTCGGCCTCCAGCGAATGATAGCAATCCTGGGCAGCCCCGACATCGTTCAGCGCCACCTCGCGAGCGGCCACGACCTGGGCGGAGGCCTGCTTGTCCTTCTCGGAGGTTGCTACCGCCTGGCTCAACGCCGCCCGAACAGACATGTCTGAGTGAAGCCAACCAGAGACCAGCTCCAGGCGCCCGGCTACAAGGCGGGGTTTGGCGCCTTGAAGATCTTCTCGCAGCAGGGTCATTGTAGAAAGAGCGCGCTCCAGGACGTCAGGGGAGGCAGAAGGATCTGATGTCGGCAGTGCGCCAGGAGGAGGTGGAGTCAACGTCGTCACCATGGCCTGAGAGTCTAGGAGCTCCTGAACTTGGAGGACCCCGGCAACCGAGCCAGATGTCGGCACCTCCGGAGCCGGCGGGGCTACGGGGGCTGCCTCCTTCGGAGGACGCTCCCCCAAGTTTCGCGAGGACGATCAGGCCGGGGAAGCACGAGCACTCTCACTGCCCTTCCCCCCGGAGGAGGGTGCGGCCGCTGTAGGCGATTTGGTCCCGAGAAGTACCGCCGCTTCCTCCTTCCTCTTCTTCGCCGCGGGCGTCGGCCTAATTGCGCAACGGAGAAGCGTCAAGAATCAGCAGCAGAAGCAGAAACAAGACAGGACAAGAGTACTTACTGGCCCACTGCACTGTAATCTCTCTGCCTCGTTAGCTTGAAGCCTAAGAGCTTCTCTTGAGGCGCGGGCGCACAAGCACTAGGAACAGAAGAAGAAGAAGAAGCAGGTGGGTTGGAGGCAGCTCTAGGAAGCATCAGAACAAGGATGTCGTCTCGGGAAATCAACTTCAACCTCCCTCCCGTTGAAATCGCAGCCGAGGACCTCCTCCGAGGACTGGCCTTGGACCTCGAGGAGCCACCGGCTGCATGCAGCTCCCTACTTTCTAGGAGGACATCGGCCTCGCCATCGTCATCAGGCAGGGTGCGGAGGATGTCGGCCTTGCGGAAAGGGGAGGTCTCCCCCGCCCCTTCGCGGGCCGCCTCCGAGTCACGCTCCTCCTCCTCCCCTTCTTCCTCCACTTCCTCCGCCCGAGACTCGTCGGAAGACACGTCCACCGGAGTCGTCATCACCCGGACAGTCAAGGGCGCAGGCGACATGAGCCCAAGCCCGTCGAAGACTGGCAGAGCGGCGACAACCTTCGCCCCATCCAGACGGCGATACAAGGGAACGAAGGAGTCCGGCGGGTACCCTTGGTCGTCCCCAACCAAGGAGTGGAGGGCCGAGCGCAGCTCCTCGTCAGAAAGGGCCTCCGGGCACAGGGGGAGGTCTTCCCCTTCGTCTCCAAGCTTCCACAAGGGACGCAAGCGCGACTGGAGGGGAGCCATGTGCTGCTTCATGAATTCTTTGACGATCATGGCTCCCGTCAACTTCGCCGCCCTTGAATCACCAGGCCTCAGGTCGGCGGTCATCCTCTCCAACACTTGCACCACCCGGGAGTCAGTGAGCTTCGTGCGAAGCCACCCCTCATGGGACACAGGCATCACCGTCGGCAGCACCAGCCAGGGGTGGGCGCGCTTGGCGTCCATCAAGACACACTTGCCCCTGAAACCCTCGGCCTTATTCCCGGCCTTCGAGATGGCATTGGTCTTGTTGGCTGCGACGAAGGCAATGCACCCGGAGCAGTGGCCTCTTTGATCCGGAGGAAGAATAAGTGGCGCAGCAGTGCCACGGACGGCATCACCCCGACATACGCCTCACGGTAGAAGGCGAAGATCGACAGGAGGAGGATGGAGTTCGGATGAAGATGGAGAGTGTGGATATTGTAATGGCTAAGGACACATTAGAAGAAGTCGGAGAAGGGGGAAACCAGTCCGGTGATGATGCTACTCATGAAGAAGGGGTAGAAGGTGCTGCCTGAGGCCTCCGGCTCGTCGGAGCCAGCCCAGAGCACGGTCTTCCTCTTCTTATCACCCTCCGCTGTCATCAGAAGCATGGTGGCAAGGTTCTTCTCCGAAACGCTCGGCGCATCAAGCACTGGCTCGTACCAAGACAACGAGGAGGTGGCCTAAGCTTTCTTGGGCGCCACCTACGGCAAGCTCGAAGGAGGATCTGGGCGGATCTGGAGTCTTTGGAAGCTAAGGGTAAGAAAGGGGATCTAGAGCAAGACGAAGGAAAGCAATGAAGGCAAATGCAGCCCGCGCCATCCTTTTGTCAGTCGGGCAGTTGTGAGGCAGCATGGGGAAGCGGAGATGCCCACGTCCCATCAATCGCCATGCTTCAACCAAGGCCGCAGGCTGTTGGCGCCCATGGCGCTTCGCACTTGCCCCATGGCTTCGCCTTGAAGCCAAGTCCGAGCACGCCTTGGGCCCAGGGGTTACTTTCGGCGTCCTGGGGACGGGGGTCCCCAGACATGCCTGCCTGCAGCCCACGACGTGGCTCCGTCAGCGGCCCCGTATGTCCCATCTTCACCAGCAAAGATTGCATCATTCTTCTAGCAAGAAGTACTTGCTCTCGTGACCTGGCAGGTTCTTCAGTAGTTGCACTAAAATTGAGCAACATTAAGGTTGGTTGTCCTACTCATGTAAGGTGCAACTATAATTTGCTTATCCTTATGTGTAGTTCCACTAAAATAAAGTGCCATTATGGTGACACTGATGGTTCATCTTGCAAAGGCTAATAAAATGTTGTGCGAGATTACCAGCAGAATTTGACGGAGATTTTGGAAACTCCAATCACCATCTTGTGCAGTTCCACCAAAACTGAGAGATGTTGCCCACGTGACATTTTAGTTGAACTGCACAAGACACTCATTCCAAAAAAGTTTTCTGTGTAGTTCACCAAAAGGTCACAATAGCAACAAGATGAGACAGATATCCCTATCTGCACAAAAATATAGAAAGAAAACAGTTGCTGGTCAATAACAAGATACAAAACATACAAGAAATGAAAAGAAGCATCTTGACTATGCTCATGGCAATCACGCAAGGGCAGTAGAAATTTTAAAACGTCAACAATGCTTCATGTTACCTGAAGAATTACAATCAACAAGGGCATTCGTCAAATGTGGGATTACTTTAATGGTGGCATTGCTTGTTCACCAGATACAGTAGATCAACATCAACTAATGAATTGTTTTAAGGGCATGAGACTATGGTGACACCAGGACACTCAGCAGCGTAAAGAAGGAACTTACTTATCATACTAGGGAAAACAATAGGAGTACCTTTTGTAACACGGTTTAATTGCATCATATCACTAGAGGCATTAGATTAACAATAACACTGGTTAGACATGTTGTCGGCATCCTTGGAACGGGGGTCCCCAGACTTGCCTGCCTGTGGCCCACGGCGTGGCTCCGTCAGCGGCCCCGTACGACCCATCTTCAATAGCAAACAATCAAGACCCTCGCGAGGGGCCGAGCCTCGCGAGACGGACGATGCAAGACCTCCTGGGGGCGGCCTCACCAGGCTAGCTCGCGAGGGGCAGAGAGATCAAGGCAAGGGGCACCTCACGAGGTTCCTGTGATGCAAGCCATGACGACCAAGGCCAGGCGGGCGCCAGCGTGCACAGTGTCCTCGTTTCCTCTTTGGTGCTAAAGAGGCAAGCGTAGGCGAGGCGTCTCGAGGCATCAGGCAAAGGTTTCCATATCGGTGCAACGAGACCAAGACCAGCAGGACGACAGGATGGAGGTCACCGTGGAGCCCAGGACGGCGTCACCACTAGAGCCTTTGGCAGACGAAGACCATCTTTTGTCAGGATAGCTTGTACTAGTCGCCCCTTCAAATTGGCCGTTGTGGGATCCCTTCCCGCCTAATATTTGGGAAGAAGACCCGGGCCTTTATATATAGGACTAGCCACCACCGTAGGGAGGCATCTCATCTTGGACCAGATCCATTCCACCAAGGCCACCACACAAACTCACCAAGCACAAGAGCACCTCTCCTCAGGAGGCTATTCTTCCCTTGTAACTGTTCATCCTCAGCCCAAGAGGCAATCCACCACACCACACTGGAGTAGGGTATTACACCACATTGGTGGCCTGAACCAGTATAAATCTTGTGTCCCTTTGTTCTACGAGTTCGACGCGCTGAACCTTGAGATTGAGGTGAGGGCGTGAGCTAGAGGGAGGAGAGATCTTCATGCGCAGCCCAGTGTTCAAACCTTAAAGGTTTTGCCGGAACCCGGAATCCGACACATGTCCTTAAGGTAAGAGTGTGATCGTTTCATTTTACATGCGCCCTTACATTAACAACAACAAAAGGTTGGTATAAGGACATGCGACAGTGGAGGCATCAGCACAATGTACCTACAAGGAGGCATAAAGTGGTGATGCCAAGTTTGTTCATACTCTGTGAGGGCACCAAATCTAATCCTGGAGACCTTTTACTATGTGAGCGCAACAAATCTAATCCTGGACATACTCTGTTGACTTGTCCACCAGTCGCCACTTTCTATCCTTTTTTCAACCTATAATAGATCTATTCCTTATCTAGTTTGTACTGCCTTTTCCCTTTATTTCCCTTTTCAACCAACAGACCAGTTGGGTATCCAGTATCTACTACTTTACCCATGTTATTTCCTGTTTGAATCAAGTCCTAGATTCATGCTACGACTTTCCCCCCTTTCTTCGTTGTTTGAACTAAGTCCTAGATTTGACTGCATGAAGTAGCTTTACCTCCAATAATACTAAAAATTTAGGTGGCCTTGGAAGAGCTGATGGAAGTAGAAAAATATGCACATGCATACACGTGGGGAGCTGGGGCTGTAGAGCAAGGCCGTTTTCGAAGAACTTATACCTAAGGGTCATCGGATGTCAGCGGCGGCAGGTCGGATCAGCGCACAATACGGCAGGGAGGAAGAAGGGTCGGAGGACCTCCTGAGCCGGTGTTATCTTGGAGAGAACGTCACGGGTAGAGGATCGGGTCCCGCCGGCAGCTGTGGGTTTCCTCCCTCGCCGCTGATGACCGCATGAACGGTGCACCTAGTCCTCTACACACACCGGACGAAGGGATCCGGCCGGATCTGTGACTAGCGGTGAGCACAAAGAAAATGCCACTGCCGCTGTCTTGTTTAGATCTGGAGAGGATGAGAGAATGAAGAGAGCAACCCTAGTAAAGCAAGCGCGCAGGCACCTGGCTATATATATAGTGGAGTGATTATCTTTTTCTCTCCACATCAAGCTTTTCAATTTGTGTACGTGGTATTAAAGAAAAGAAACTCTCTATTTAACGTGACTAAATGTACAACTCCTACTTACTAGTAGTAGTATTGTACACTTGTGCTCCCGTGCCCTCCTTTCATTGAACAACCCCATGGGTGAATAAACACATGCACGATTTACATTCTGAATCGCTAGATAGAGATTGAACTGTATTTGTTTACATGTACCACATTTTTCTTCTGGTTTTCTGCTCCATGGCGCAATTCATCGATACAAAATTATACTATGACTAGTTAAAAGTTGAGGGCGGGGCTTTTCCGGGCAGTACGCGCGGCAGTTTTCGCATAGGCAGTTTGACAAAGAGGCGAGGAGGGTGAGGGAGTAGCGGATTCAACTTACTGCTGAAAAGGTAGGGTTGTGCGATTTGATGGCGCGTTACTACTGAAAAGACATGATCTTGTGATATGACTACTCACTATAGTCATGAATTACTGGCGCTACAACCGGGGTGATGCCCCCTTCCGTTCCTCACTCTAATCTGGTGCATGACACGTCGACTCGGATGCTGGCACTCCCACATGTTGGCGAAGTACGTAAGAAGGAGAAAAGAATCATGCGGTATATCTAGTGTATATACTAGTACTACTACTCACGTCGGAGGACTGCGAACCACGGCAGCCTAGTGAATCAGCAGGCGATAGGCCATAGAAAACAATGTGGTGATATGGCCATAAAAACAATGTGCTATATTCCAATCTATAGCATATACAGTACTACTCCCCTTCCTCCTCGTCTCGGTTCATCACCATCATACTTTCCCCATTCCTGTGTTTTTAGTATCCTGCAAATCAAAGAGGCCTTTAGACTGGTTTAGGTCTGGTCATTTTTTATAAATGTGTTATGTCCAAAATTTAATGAACGTGCTCTAGTTTCTATGAAAATTATCCGGTTTGCATGTAGTAATTCATTTATTTATTTACTCTTCTGCGGTGGGTTTGCATGTAATTCGTGAGGTCTGAAATGTAAAGTATGCTGGCATGGTTTCATATGGTCAGAGTCATGCATGCACTACGACCCAGATGATCTATGTCCCACATGTCGGTGAAAGGGTGACGAGGACATCAGTACCATTATTACACCCACAGCCCCTGTTGTTATACATACTGGACCAATTACTAGAGCTCGCGCATGCCAATTGAATTACCAGGTAATTTTGTTTTTTGGTAACGATTCTAATGTTCATGAATATGATGCTGCCTAAATTGGATACATTTGTTTTGCTTGCAAATGAAGGGCCTAGCTTGGACAAGAAAGATGAACCTTAGAGCAAGTTCAAGCATGGAGATGATGGCATGCACAATGGGAACAAGAACGACATTACAAGTGATGATTCTAGGACTTTGAACCCATCATAATGAGTGCATGAAGCCTTGGATGAAATATACAAGATGCCACTTCATAAATGTCGTCCAGAGGCTATTCTAGGTGTTGTGTCACCTTATTATTGGGCCAGGCCCATGTAATTTTGAAATACTTGATTATAGGTTGTTTTTTGAGTCCGTATGTGTGCGGAAACAGGAGTTAGGGTTTGTTTCGGACCCCTCCCCCAAGGGCCACGAAATTGCCCCCTCTTCCGCCATATATACAGCCCTTAGGGCGTCATTTAGACTTTGTGGTTTTGTTTAGATTAAAAGTTTGTCATACCCAAAAGTTCGCGTACTTCGTTTGTGTTCAACGACTAGACCAAGGCGTAACAGAACCCCACCTTGATAAATAAAGCTTTCATCTTATATTTGAAATATCCAGATTGCAATCTTAGTTTCTTGCTTGTTCTTCGTTTGCTTGTAGGAAATAGACCTTTGTGGTCAGGTTGATCGTGCTCCAGCGTGGTCAATAACCTCTCAGAGTTGGTTTAGCGATTGCTAAGGCGCGACGTCCTCGCACATTTGTAGTCGGATCGCTAAGGTTGAATCCCATAGAAAGCGATAGCTATCTCATCGAAACATCAGAACACCTTCGCCTCTATCAAGTGGTATCAGATTTCCAAGTTGATCGGTGAGATTTTACAGTTTTTCATACTTTAGATCGAGTTTGTTCTTCATACCTACAGTCCATGAAAAAGTCAAAAAAATAGGGTTAGTTCATCATATCCGAACCAATCTGAGCCTTTTTATAATATTTTTAGGGTTTTGCTTTGTTGAATTTGCGGTTGCATTGTCGTGTCTAGTTGTTGGTCTTAGCATCTAGTCCTTTAGAGTTTCGAGTTCTGTCATAGTTTGTCACGCCGCCGCCGCACCATCTTCATCGTTGCTGCCACATACCACCACCGCTGCCATATCCCACCACCACTACCATATACCACCACCGCTACCATATCCCACCAATGCTACCATATACCACCACCGCTGCCATATCATACCACTCCTACCATATACCACCACCGCTGCCATATCCCACTAACGCTGCCATATACCACCACCACTGCCATATCCTTCCACCATATATCCACCACCAATCCGAGTTCTTTTCATATTAGGTTTGTTTTCGAGATCCATCTATTTTCCGATTCATGTTTCCTTGCCTGAGTAGGTTTCGAGAAAAAAAATCTGGAGACCCCTTGCCAGTTTTGAGGCCAAAATTTTGGCAGGTGAAAATATTTTTCCCCATCCCGTTTTTAGGCTTTTTTTGAGTCTTTTGAGACACTCTCCGTCATAGTCATTTTTTGTCGCACTTTCTCATCGTCGCTGCCCTGATTTCTGAAAAAAATAGTCAAAAAAATTCCATGCCTATCTTCTCAACTTGACTTGGGAAGAGGTTTGAGACACACGCCATTATAGTGATTTTTCACAAAAAAAGAGGAGAAAAAGAGCAAAAAAAATTGTAGAGTGGGCTTTTCCCTTGTTTCTGTTCCACGTCGTGATTTTGTTAGTGTTCTAGGCTCGCGTCTCTAGTACGGTCTAGCCTAGGACCAGCACAGTACCATTGTTGAGCGTTTATTCCACTTTGCATCTCTGAATTGATTATTGCTGACCATTTTTGCTACCATATTATAAGTCTTCCTAGCTCCACATACATCTACGTCGTGCGTTTGACTCTCCGTGGTAATCACTCTATCCAAGGCTTGAGAGTTTTGACTACAACGGTTGCCAATCACCACCTGCCGCTTGGCAAGAACTGGCAAGAATTTGAGATTTGCTTGAAGGATTTGTGACACACTGCCACTTTCTAGTAGTCTGTAGGATCATATTCTTGTGTGTTTCTGTTGCTGCTAACCATGGCAGGACCACAAGCCGACGAGATTGACTAGGAGAACATGACGAAGAAGGAGCTTCATGATAAATTTCAGCAAATGTGGAGTCAATAGGTAGAAGACGTCATGGCCACCTTCGGAAAGGCACTGGAGAGGATTGATGACGTTGAGAAGACAATTGACACCAAGTTGGACGCCAAGTTTGATGAAGTACTCGCGCGTCTTCCACAACCACCGCCCGATGCACCTGTCGCACCTCTACATTAACAACAACAACAACATCGCCTTCCAAATCAAGTGGGACGAGCATGGCGTGTTCCCCTTGAGCCTGGTCACAATTTTGGTGCCGATGTACCTACTATTGATGCTTCTGTAGCTCTTGCTGCTACTGCAGAAGTTGAGGACCATTACGAGGATGAGGTTGATCAAAATCAGAACTACGTGCAACCACAAGCACCACCACCACCAGGTCGTCCTCATGCATATCATCGCAATGGTAGGGATGCACCACCACCTGAGGTACGAGATCATGACCATCTTCCTAAACTAAAATTGAATATTCCACCGTTTGAGGGTAGATATGTAACTGGTATATATCTTTTTACTTGGGAGTTAGAAACTGAACAATGTTTTACATGTTTACAATATCCTGACGAGAGACGTGTTCCTGCTGCTGTTTGTGCTTTCACTAGTTTTGCATGTGTTTGGTGGTCTGATCATTGTAGATTATATCCTATTCCAGCTACTTGGGCTGCTTTGAAAACTGCTATGCATACTCGTTGGGTGCCACCATATTATCAACGTGAATTACTTCAAAAATTACAGCGTTTAAGATAAGGAAAAAATTCTGTAGAATAATATTATCAAGAATTACAAACTGGAATGATTAGATGTGGTATTGTTGAGGATAATAAAGCTATGCTTGCACTTTTATGGGTGGATTAAATAAAGAGATTCAGACCATTCTAGAGTATAAGGAGTATAATAATATCACTCGTTTATTTCATCTTGCTTGCAAAGCTGAACGTGAAGTGCAGGATCGACAGGCATTGGTGTGAACTAACTTTTCTGCAGGTTGACCTTCATCCTGGACACCGCGTGCATCCTCTACTCCCACACGTCCTACTGTAGCACCACTGACTTCAGCCACCAATTCCAACCGAGATACAAGAAAACAGGCACCACCACCACCATCTGCCAGGAGTACACCTTTCGGTTCCGCATAGAGCTCTTCTTCATCCATGGCATTAACAGGGCAAACACATGATATTATTTGTCGTCGTTGCAAGGGTGGAGGTCATTATGCCAGAGAATAGCCATCTAAGCATGTGATGATTGCTACTGGGGATGGTGGGTATGAGTCCGCTAGTGACTATGATGAGGAGACTTTGGCTCTTATTACAAGTGTAGAACACGGTGGAGATGATTCTGATCATGAGACGCAATACATGGCTCCTGAAGATGCTAACAAGTATGAATGTTTAGTTGCTCAACCTGTTTTGAGTGTGCAGGTCACACAAGCTGAGCAAAATCATAGGCATAATTGTTTCCATACAAAGGGAGTTGTGAAGGAAGGTTCTATTCGCGTCATCATAAATGGAGGGAGCTGCAACAACTTGGCTAGCAGGGAGATGGTGGAGAAGCTCTCCCTCACCACAAGACCACATCCGCATCCTTACTACATCCAATGATTCAACAACAGCGGCAAGGTTAAGGTAACACGCACTGTTCATGTGCATTTTAGTATCTCTACATATGCTCATTGTGTTGATTGTGATGTGGTACCTATGTAAGCATGTTCCTTATTACTTGGTATACCATGGAAATTTGATAAAAATTATGTACACCATGGTAGAAACAATCATTATACTCTTGTTCATAAGGATAAAAATATTACTTTGCTTCCTATGACTCCTGATTGCATTTTGAAAGATGATATTAATAGAGCTAATAAAGCAAAAGTGGAGAAAAATAAGAGTGAAAATCAGATTGTGGCAAAAGAATTTGAGCAACAAATGAAGCCTAATAATAAACCATCTAGTGTTGCTTCTGAAATTACATTGAAAAGTGCATGTTTACTTGCCACCAAATCTGATATTGATGATCTAGATTTCAGCAAATCTGTTTGCTATGCTTTTGTGTGCAAAGAGGCATTATTTTCTTTCGAGGATGTACCTTCCTCTTTGCCTCTTGCTGTCACTAACATTTTGCAGGAGTTCGCCGACGTCTTTCCACAAGACGTGCCACCGGGATTACCACCTATTCGAGGGATTGAGCATCAGATTGACTTAATTCCCGGTGCCTCGCTGCCAAACCGTGCGCCACATAATACCAATCCAGAGGAGACAAAGGAGATTATGCGTCAAGTACAGGAGCTGCTCGACAAAGGTTATATACACGAATCTCTTAGTCCTTGTGCTGTTCCTATTATACTAGTGCCAAAAAAGGAAGGTATGTCGCGTATGTGTGTTTATTGTAGAGGCATTAATAATATTACTATTCATTATCGTCATCCTATTCCTAGGCTAGATGACATGCTTGATGAATTGAGTGGCTCTACAATATTCTCCAAAGTTCATTTGCGTAGTGGATACCATCAAATTTGTATGAAATTGGGAGATGAATGGAAAACACCATTTAAAACTAAGTTTGGATTATATGAGTGGTTAGTCATGCCTTTTGGGTTAACTAATGCACCTAGTACTTTCATGAGATTAATGAACGAAGTTTTACGTGCTTTCATTGGACGATTTGTGGTAGTCTATTTTCATGATATACTGATTTATAGCAGATCTTTGGAGGAACATTTGGAACATTTACGTGCTGTTTTTATTGCTCTGCGTGATGCACGTTTGCTCGGTAACCTTGGGAAGTGCACCTTTTGCACTGACCGAGTATCTTTTCTTGGCTATGTTCTTACTGCACAGGGAATTGAACTTGATAAAGCCAAGATTGAAGCTATTGAGAGTTGGCAGCAGCCCAAAACGGTCACACAAGTGACAAGTTTTCTTGGCCTCGCTGGATTCTATAGGCGTTTCGTGAGAGATTTCAGCACCATTGCCGCACCTCTCAATGAGCTTACAAAGAAGGATGTGCCTTTTGTTTGGGGTACCGCACAGGAAGAAGCCTTCATAGTATTGAAAGACAAGTTGGCACATGTTCCTTTACTCCAACTTCCTAATTTTAATACACTTCTGAGCTTGAATGTGATGCTAGTGGAATTGGATTAGTAGGTGTGTTATTACAAGATGGCAAACCTGTTGTATACATTTCTGAAAAATTGAGTGGGCCTAGTACGAATTATTCTACTTATGATAAAGAATTATACGCTCTTGTTCGGACTTTAGAAACATGGCAACATTATTTATGTCCCAAAGAAAATGTTATACATTCTAATCATGAATCTTTGAAACATATTAGAAGTCAAGCTAAAATGAATCATAGACATGCTAAATGGATTGAATTCATTGAGACTTTCCCTTATGTCATTAAACACAAGAAGGGTAAAGAAAATGTTATTGCTGATGCATTATCTCGTCGTTACACTATGCTTTCACAACTTGACATAAAATATTTGGTTTGGAGACCATCAAAGATCAATATGTGCATGATGCTGGTTTTAAAGATGTAACGTAGAATTTTAAAGAAGGAAGAATGTGGAACAAGTTTGTCGTTAATGATGGATTTGTGTTCCGTGCTAACAAGCTATGCATTCCAGCTAGCTCCATTCGTCTTTTGTTGTTGCAGGAGGCGCATGGTGGAGGATTAATGGGACACTTTGGCATGGAGAAGATGGAGGACATACTTGCTACACATTTCTTTTGGCCAAAGATGAGACAGGATGTTGAGCATTTTGTTGCTTGCTGCACTACATGTCAAAAAGCTAAGTCCTGACTCAATCCTCATGGTTTATATATGCCATTGCCTGTACCTAGTGTTCCTTGGGAGGATATATCTATGGACTTTGTTTTAGGTTTACCTTGAACAAAGAAGGGGAGGGATAGCATGTTTGTTGTTGTGGATAGATTCTCAAAAATGGCACACTTTATACCATGTAATAAAAGCGATGATGATGTTAATGTTGCCAATTTGTTCTTTCGTGAAATTATTCGCTTGCATGGTGTGCCAAATACTATTGTTTCAAATTGTGATACTAAATTTCTTAGCCACTTTTGGAGATGTTTATGGACTAAGTTGGGGACTAAACTGCTTTTTAGTACTACTTGTCACCCCCAAACTGATGGACAAACTGAAGTAGTCAATAGAACATTGTCTACTATGCTTAGGGCTGTGTTGAAGAATAATAAGAAAATGTGGGAAGAATGCTTGCCTCATATTGAATTTGCTTATTATTGTTCATTGCATTCTACTACTAAGATGTTTCCTTTTGAAATTGCTTATAATCGTTCATTGCATTGCTTATAATGGTTTCCTACCTCGTGCACCTATTGATTTGTTGCCTCTTCCATCTTCGGAGAAGGTTAATTTTGATGCTAAAAAACGTACTGAATTGATTTTTTAAATGCATGAGTTAACTAATGAAAACATTGAGCATATGAATGCTACATATAAACTTGTTGGAGATAAGGGTAGAAAACATGTTGTGTTTGCACCTAGAGATTTGTTTGGTTACATTTGCGTAAGGATAGATTTCCTAATTTGCGCAAATCAAAGCTAATGCCACGTGCTGATGGTCCTTTTAAGGTGTTAGAGAAAATAAATGATAATGCATATAAACTTGAGCTGCCTACAGATTTTGGGGTTAGTCCCACTTCTAGCATTGCAGATTTGAAGCCTTATTTGGGTGAGGAAGACCATCTTCCATCGAGGACGACTTCATTTCAACAAGGGGAGGACGATGAGGACATCAATACCATTGTTACACCCACAGCTCCTGCTACTAAACATACTGGACCAATTACTAGAGCTCGCGCATGCCTATTAAATTACCAGGTACTTTCATTTCTTGGTAACGATTCTAATGTTCACGAGAATATGATGCTGCCTAACTTGGCTACATTTGTTTTGATTACAAATGAAGAGCCTAGCTTGGACGAGAAAGATGAACCTTGGAGCAAGTTCAAGCATGGAGATGATGGCATGTGCAAGGGGAACAAGAACGGCGTTACATGTGATGATTCCAGGACTTTGAAGCCACCATAATGAGTGCATGAATCCTTGGACGAAATATACAAGATGCCACTTCATAAATGTCGCCTAGAGACTATTCTAGGTGCTGCGTCACCTTATTATTGGGCCAGGCCCATGTAATTTCGAAATACTTGATTATAGGCTATTTGTAGAGTCCTTATGTGTGGGGAAACAAGAGTTAGGGTTGGTTTTGGACTCCTCCCCCAAGGGCCACGAAATTCCCCCCTCTTCCTCCATATATACAACCCTTAGGCCGTCGTTTAGAATTTGAGGTTTTTTTATGTTAAAAGTTCGCCATAGTTGCAACTTCGCGTACTTCATTTGTGTTCAACTGCCAGACCAAGGCGTCACAGAACCCCACCTTAATCAACAAAGCTTTCATCTTATATTCGCAATATTGAGATTGCAATCTTATTTTCTTGCTTGTTCTTCGTTTGCTTGCAGGAAATAGACCTTTGTGGTCAGGTTGATTGTGCTCCGGCATGGTCAATAACCTCTCAGAGTTGGTTTCGCGACTGCTAAGACGCGACATCCTCGCATGTTCGTAGTCGGATCA
Source organism: Triticum aestivum (assembly GCF_018294505.1). Taxonomy (NCBI): domain Eukaryota; kingdom Viridiplantae; phylum Streptophyta; class Magnoliopsida; order Poales; family Poaceae; genus Triticum; species Triticum aestivum. The sequence goes on along the minus strand of NC_057803.1, from coordinate 371,652,884 downwards.
CCAAGGTCGACTCCCACAGAAAGCGATAGCTATCTCAACGAAACATCGGGACACCTTCGCCTCTATCAAAGGGAGCACGTGGAAATAGCCTAGGAGTACATATAGGAGGATAAATGCGTGAAAAATATGTACTATGAGGCATAGCTGCGGTTCGAAAAGGAGACCTAAAGTGATGACAGGTGTAGGTCGCACACACCCAACTAGTGGTACTAGACGTACGACTACTTTTTCCCTAAAAAAGAGGTACAAGTACTTGTACTTCTATTCTATCAACACAAGTCCCATCTGACAACAGTTTCTGTGCTATAGCTAGCTCTTCTCCCTCGTTTTTCTCTTCTAAGTCTAACTCAGCCGACACGCAGTGGGTGGGGTGGGGATTTGCCGATGGTTGGCTTGCTCAATTGCGGCCCCACCTCATATTGAAAATGTCACGACTGGAATAAAAATGCCATACACTAATAAAACATTAAGTCCACAGGGCGATGCAGTGCTGGTTATAGGAGGCAAGGAGAAAGATGCATCCATCGACGAGGTCCACCTCCTCGACTCAGGGCGCCGGCCCACGGAACGGCGGCTAAGTAGCAGCGACTTTCGTGGCCAGTGTCAGATTACAGGTTCCGACAAACCCTTGTGAGGTTCGAACTCTGGGGTGTGCACGAAGAACACTCTCTTCCTAGCTCGCCCGCTCAACGATCCCACGGCATAGCTCGACAGACCCAAAGAACAAGAGACACGGCAGTTTATACTAGTTCGGGCCACCTTGCGGTGTAATACCCCACTCCAGTGTGTGGTGGATTGCCTCGAGGGGCTGAGGATGAACTAGTACAGTGGATGAACAACCTCAGGAGGTGAGGTGTTCTTGCGCTCAATGAGGTGATGTGTGTGAGGATGATCTGAAGGTTCTCTCCCTTGCTACGGTAATGGCTAGGCCCTATTTATTGTGGCCCTGGTCCTCTTCCCAAATGTTAGGCAGGAAGGGATTCCACAACGGCCAAGTTTGAAGGGGGACAACTAATACAAGCTATCCTCACAAAAGGTGGTCTACGCCTGCCAAAGGCTCTGGTGGTGATGCTGCTGTGGGCTCTGCGATGACCTCCGTCCTGCCGTCCTGGTGGTCTTGGTCCTGTTGCACCGACATGGGAACCTTTGCCTAATGCCTCGGGACCCCGCGCCTGCGCCTCCATAGCACCAAAGAGGAAACTGGCACACTGCGCCCGCTGGCGCCCACTTGTCTTTGGTCGTCATGGCTCACATCACGCGGACCTTGCGAGGTGCCCATTGCATAGATATCTCTGCTCCTCAGGAGCCAGCCTAGTGAGGCTGCCCCCAGGGAGGTCTTGGTGTCGTCCGCCTCACGGGACTCGACCCCTCACAAGGGTCTTGGGTGGTCGCTACTGAAGCTGGGTCATACCGGGCCGTTGATGGAGCCATGCTCGCAGGCCACAGGCAGGCAAGTCTGGGTACCCCCATTCCCAGGACGCCGACAGTAGCCCCCGGGCCCAAGGCGTGCTCGAACTTGGCTTCGAGGCGAAGCCAAAGGGCAAGTGCGGAGCGCCGCGGGCCCCAAACGCCAGCGGCCTTGGTCGACGCGTGGCGATCGATGGGACGTGGGCACCTATGCTTCCCATGTTGCCTCGGCAACCGTCCGACTTGACGAGACGCCGCTGCATGCAGGAAAAAATCATCATTATGTGCGATTGTGGAGGCTAGCGGTTGGCCTCCTTTTGGATATAAATGAGGGGAGGGGCAGAGCCCCCGTTGCTCATCTCCTTCTCCATGCCGCCTGCTTCTTCTTCTTCCTCCTCGCCTCACCGTCTTGTTGTATTCCCATGGCGCCGATAAGGAGATTCTCCGCTTCTGAGAAAGGGAACCCCCCCGAAGAGCTGGGGCCACTTCCACCGGAGAAGAGGTTCATCCGCTCCCATGACACTGTCATGAGGCAGGAGGTGATGAGGACTTGGTACGAGCGGCCTCCTCCCGGCTACCCTCTGCCCTTGTACGGCCATGAGCAAGGCTCTAGAGGAGGTAGCGCTCTGTGCCGCTCGCGTCATGGCCGTGGTGGCTAGGCTGTGGTGGCACATGCCACTGGCCCACGAACTCATACTGAGGGCACCTCGCGCGAGCATGTGGTGTGGGCGGCGATGCCACCACACACATGGATCTGATTCCCGCAGTTCTTCGCCGAAGATATGCCGCCAAGAGGGCCACTCGAGCTATGGTTGCAGCATGCCGAGTGTAGCAACCCGACAACATGGGCGGAGGTCGAGGTCGTCTCCCCGGGCAAGATCTTCATGACTCGTGGATGGGGCGAAGTCACCCGCTCTTGTTGTATGGAGAGCCCCTCGCCATCCACTTTGAGTACGACGACGCCTCCACGATGTTCTTCAAGGTCTTCGATGGGGGAGGCCGCCGCCTGGAGTGCTGCCCTAGAGGGGGCCGCCAGGATGGCGCGGCAGCGGGCGTCGAGCCCGCCCTCGGGCTTGCTGGCAGTTCCTCTAGTAGCAGCGACGACTCATGGGAGTCCAGCGAATCTCCCGAGACTGACGAATCTCCAGAGATGAGCGACGAGAGCTACGTACCACCGAGCTCTCATCGTTCCCGGAGCGCGGCAGCAGCGTCTGCTCGCCGTCGCCTATGATCTGGATGGGGTCGGCGTCGGCCCCTCGTGGCCAACTGTTGATGATGGCGTCGACGGTGATGCTTGTATCTAGGACCCCTTTAAGTTTTTCTTCCTTTGTTCCCTACGAGGAATCGGAACAAACCCCGTGGGGGTGTGTAAGGAATCTATAATGCTTTTGCTTCGATGCTTATTGCCCCTACTATGGGATTTGTGGTTGCACGACTTGCTTCAGCACTGTCCCCCTTTTCGTTCTCGTGGTAGTTTAGCGCTCTACGCCAGCAGGTCCCAGTCCCTAGGCAGGCTTCAGCTGTCGCTGGTATGCCAGGTCACGATGCCGTGATCAAGGCCAGGAGGTGAGCGGCCCGAGGTCCGCTAAGAGCTCCCGAGGCGCGATGCTCGAGAGGTCCCCATTGGCGTGCAAGCGGCGTCCCGAAGGTAGAAAAGGAAGGCGGCATTGCCAGAGCAAGGCTGCCGGAACTAAAAAATTCCAACTGCAACATTGTGCTACATGAGTATGTGACTTATCTTGTCGAGTCCGAGGTGGTCCCTTGTACGGTGTCCGATTTGCGCTTCAGCGGCGGTGTTACTGGGCAAGGCTCACACCGGCTCCCCCCTTCCTTGATTATCTAAATGCTCTTCATCCTCGGGTCCCGACCCTTGAGCAAGCTCGGCCGCCACTGGTATGCCAGGTCGCACTGCCATGGTCAAGGCCAGGGGGTGAGGGCTGGAGAGTCAATAGGAGATCCTGAGGCGCGATGCTCAGGAGCCCCCCTTTAACGCGCAAGCGAATCACTGCAAGTCCAGTCGCTGGTCTTTCCGCAAGATTATGAAGGCACTGAGGGTCTGGTGAGGTGACGTGCGCAGGGCGTGCCGTGAGCCAGAGCTCGACCACTCAGGTTTGTCATCGTTGCAAGGACGAAAGTGAGCACAAGCGCTGTGCCAGCAAGTGTAGCCCCCGTTGCGGGATGAACAGGTGGCCGGTCAGCAACGCGGGTGGCCGCGAAGGACAACAGGCAAGTAGGTGATAATCATAAGGTGGCTCATGCAAGGAAGCAAGCTAGTTTAGATAAATACAAGGACGATACATGCCGCAGGGACGGACACGTGCAGCCTGGGGATGATATAGCCCGAGGGGCGCCCCCAACAGAGTAAGCTAGAGATGCAGAAGGATACACGTCGCAGGGACTGGCCCGTGCAACTTGGGGATAGTGCTTCCTGAGGGGAGCCACCAAATGAATGAATCAGAAGGAGTCACCTAGCACCGCTACTGGAGGGATGTTGCAGCAGCTGAAACGCACGTTGAAGAAGTTGCTCCTCACAAGTCGCCTGAGTCCAGAGCCTCGGGAGGCTCTGGGGCCCGGGAGGCTCATGAAGAACCGTCGCAATTTCTGCCAGGACTGCGTGATGCATGTCCTCCTGAGTCGCCAGAGTGCTCCGTAGGTGGCTCTGGAAGGTGACAGCCGCGTTCGGCAGGCCGAATGGCATGTGAATGTAGCTGTGAGGTGGACTCTCGCACCAACCAATGCGCGAAGGCCAGAAACGCTCCTGGTATGCGGCCCTGTTGAGCCCTGGGATGTTGACACAGACGCGTAGCTTGTCGTCCTCGCCGGGACAAAGAGCTGCGCCAGGCGCTGGGAGGCGATCGTCGCGCATGGTCCTCACCTCTTGAAGCTCCTCGGTCGCCTTGGTGATGAACTCCTAAGCACTGGGCACTCCCTTCCTTGTGCCCTCATGAGGGAAGTGTGCGGTGAAGCATGCCTTCATGTGGTGCCCGAGCACCTCTCTTGTGACATTGGCTAAGTCAGAGGCCCTCCAACAGGGAGCCCCTGAGCCCAGCCAAAGGAGGGTGTCGGGCGCGCCTTCCTATGCGAGAGAGGGAGGCGCCCATCCGTGGGCGCGGGCCCTGAGGCGGTGCCATTGGAGACTCCACCCTCCTGAAGCCCTTGGCAGAGCGGCTGCTTCTTCTTCTTGGGGACAGCCTTAGGAGGGTAGACGACGGCTTCGTTATCTGGGTCTTTGGCCGCTGCAGCCTGGTAAGTGCCCTTGAGAGAGCACACCGCGTCCCTTTCCTCGCAGGCGATTGTGATGACACCGCAGCTTCCTGGTATCTTGAGGACATTGTAGTCATGATGAGTCACTGCCATAAACTTGGACATGGCTGGATACCCAAGGATGGCATTGTATGGCAGGCAGATGTGGGCGACGTCGAAGTCGATGAGCTCGGTGTGGTAGTTGTCGTGCTTGCTGAAGGTGACAGGGAGGCGGATCGGCCCTATCAGGGTGGTGGAGCCGTCGGTCACCCCTGAGAAGGGCATGGTTGGCTGCAGCTGATCATACGACACTTGGAGGCGGTCGAACATTTCGACGGAAAGGACATTGAGCCCTGCGCCGCCGTCGATGAGGGTCTTGGTGACAAGGACATTGCTGCTGATGGGCGAGCAGAGCATCAGGAGGGCACCACCAGTTGCCACGCACTTGAGCTGGTCGGACAACCTGAAGGTGATGGTGTACTTGGACCACCTACGCGGGCGTGTGGCCTCGAGCCTGGGGAGGGCCACGTTCACCTCGTGAGCAAACTGCTTGAAGATGTGCTGAGATGCCGGGGCCTGAGCGCCACCCAAGATGCAAGCGATGGCATGCGGTTCCTAGAAACCCCCAGCCCCATCGTCCTGGTGATGGTCATCAGTCATCCTCGATGGTGGTGGTAGCGGAGGAAGCCCGACCTTGCCCTGTGGATGGTCCTCGCGAGGTTGGTCCTGCCAGCGATCCTCACGAGGTCGGTCGCGCCACTCCTGGCGGGGGCCGCGGTCGTCCCAGCGTCCTCCACTTCGGCCTCCTCCACGGTCGTTGCCTTGGTCATTGCGCTCGGGGCGTCAACCGAAGCGCCCATCATGGATGGCCCTGAGCTCCTGACAGTCATTGGTGTTGTGGCTGTGCATGTTGTGGAAGGCGCAGAATGGCGGTTGGCCTTGGATGACTTGGGTGGTCGCAACCGCGTTTCATCTCCGGCTCCGCTGCCAGCACGAAAGCCCCCTTGCGCTTCATGTCCTTGGTCTTGTCCTTTTTGTCTTTCGGGTCGGCGGCAGGAAGCTCGAGGAGGAAGAGGCGTCCCTGCTCATCTCTCACGCACTTGGTCTCCATGTTGAACATCTCCAGAACTGTGCACAGGTCCTCGTGTATGGCGAGCTCCTCCTTCATCTTGACATCACGGACACCGTCGAAAAATGCTGAGATGATGGCCTCATCCTTCACCTTGGGGATCTTGAGGAGAACGCTATTGAAACGCTGGATGTAGTTCTGCAGGGTCTCCTTGGCTGCTATTTGATGCGCCACAGGTCAGTAGCGGCAGGCAGGCGGTCATGAGTGCCTTGGAAGTTGGCGACGAAGCGCTCACGCATCTCTCTCCAAGAGGAGATTGATCCCACTGGCAGGTTCAAGAGCCATGAGCGTGCACCGTCTTTGAGAGCCGTGGGAAACCAGTTCGCCATAACTTTATTGTTGCCGCTGGCCGCCTTGATACTCAGCTCATAGAGCTACGAGAACTCAGCAGGGTCGGGGGTTCCATCGCAGCGGGGAGGCAGGTCGGGCTTGAACTTGCCGGGCCAGACAATGCTGTGCGGCTTGGGGGTGAAGGAACTGCAACTCACCGTGGTCACTAGAGCCCGTCGTGGAGGTAGAGCCTGGTCTTGGTACCCACACGCCACCACCGCAAGTGGCGCGCAATCTTGACGTGGTGGTGCGGGGAGTGCAGGAGCATCTTCTTGCGGCCGCGGGACTTCCTGGCAGCTGCCTTCTGTTGGAAATATGCCCTAGAGGCAATAATAAAAGTATTATTATATTTCATTGTTCATGATAATTGTCTTTTATTCATGCTATAACTGTATTATCCGGAAATCGTAATACACGTGTGAATACTTAGACCACACTATGTCCCTGGTAAGCCTCTAGTTGACCAGCTCGTTGTGATCAACAGATAGTCATGGTTTCCTGACTATGGACATTGGATGTCATTGATAACGGGATCACATCATTAGGAGAATGATGTGATGGACAAGACCCAATCCTAAGCATAGCATAAAAGATCGTGTAGTTCGTTTTGCTAGAGCTTTGCAAGTGTCAAGTATCTCTTCCTTCGACCATGAGATCGTGTAACTCCCGGATACCGTAAGAGTGCTTGGGTGTATCAAACGTCACAACGTAACTGGGTGACTATAAAGGTGCATTACAGGTATCTCCGAAAGTAGCTGTTGGGTTGACACGGATCGAGACTGGGATTTGTCACTCCGTATGACAGAGAGGTATCTTTGGGCCCACTCGGTAATGCATCATCATATTGAGCTCAATGTGACCAAGGTGTTGGACACGAGATCATGCATTACGGTACGAGTAAAGTGACTTGCCGGTAACGAGACTGAACAAGGTATTGGGATACCGACGATCGAGTCTCGGGCAAGTAACGTACCGATTGACAAAGGGAATTGCATACAGGGTTTGATCGAATCCTCGACATCGTGGTTCATCCGATGAAAACATCGAGGAGCATGTGGGAGCCATCATGGGTATCCATATCCCGCTGATGGTTATTGACTGAGAGCGTCTCGGTCATGTCTGCATGTCTCCCGAACCCGTAGGGTCTACACACTTAAGGTTCGGTGACGCTAGGGTTATGAAGATATGTATATGCAGAAACCCGAATTTTGTTCGGAGTCCCGGATGAGATCCCGGACGTCACGAGGAGTTCCGGAATGGTCCGTAGGTAAAGAATTATATATAGGAAGTGCTATTTCGGGCATCGGGACAAGTTTCGGGGTTATCGGTATTGTACCGGGACCACCGGAAGGGTCCCGTGGGTCCACCGGGTGGGGCCACCTGTCCCGGGGGGCCACATGGGCTGTAGGGGGTGCGCCTTGGCCGTCATGGGCCAAGGGCACCAGCCCCTATAGGCCCATGCGCCTAGGGTTTCCCCCTAGGAGGAGTCCTAGTGGTGGAAGGCACCCCTAGGTGCCTTGGGGGGGAGGGAAACCTCCCCTAGGCCGCCGCCCCCCTAGTAGATCTCATCTACTAGGGCCGGCGCCCCCCCCCCCTTGGCACCCCTATATATAGTGGGGGAGAGGAGGGACTTCATACACCAGCCCCTGGCGCCTCCACCTCCCCCCGTTACGTCTCTCCCTCGTAGTCTCGGCGAAGCCCTGCTGCTGTGACGCCCTGCATCCACCACCACGCCGTCGTGCTGCTGGATCTTCATCAACCTCTCCTTCCCCCTTGCTGGATCAAGAAGGAGGAGACGTCTCCCGTCCCGTACGTGTGTTGAACGCGGAGGTGCCGTCCGTTCGGCGCTGGTCATCGGTGATTTGGATCACGTCGAGTACGACTACATCATCACCTTGCAAGCTTCCGCACGCGATCTACAAGTGGTATGTAGATGCAAACTCTCTCCCTAGACTCGTTGCTTAGATGAACTCATAGATGGATCTTGGTGAAACCGTAGGAAAATTTTAATTTTCTGCAACGTTCCCCAAGTGTGGCATCATGAGCTAGGTCTATGCGTAGTTCTCTTTGCACGAGTAGAACACAACTTTGTTGTGGGCGTGGATTTTGTCATCTTACTTGCCTCTACTAGTCTTTTCTTGCTCAACGGTATTGTGGGATGAAGCGGCCCGGACCAACCTTACACGTACACTTACGTGAGACCGGTTCCACCGACTGACATGCACAAGTTGCATAAGGTGGCTGGCGGGTGTCTGTCTCTCCCACCTTAGTTGGAGCAGAATCGATGAACAGGGCCCTTATGAAGGGTAAATAGAAGTTGACAAAATCACGTTGTGGTGATTCGTAGGTAAGAAAACGTTCTTGCTAGAACCCAATTGCAGCCACGTAAAAGATGCAACAACAATTAGAGGACGTCTAACTTGTTTTTGCAGCGATTGATCATGTGATGTGATATGGCCAGAAGTTGTGATGAATGATGAATTGTGATGTATGAGATCATGTTCTTTGTAATAGGATTCACGACTTGCATGTCGATGAGTATGACAACCGGCAGGAGCCATAGGAGTTGTCATTATTTTTTGTATGACCCGCGTGTCATTGAATAACGTCATGTAAACTACTTTACTTTATTGCTAAACGTTAGTCATAGAAGTAGAAGTAGTCGTTGGCGTGACAACTTCATGAAGACACGATGATGGAGATCATGATGATGGAGATCATGGTGTCAAGCCGGTGACAAGATGATCATGGAGCCCCGAAGATGAAGATCAATGGAGCTATATGATATTGGCCATATCATGTCACAACTATATAATTGCATGTGATGTTTATTATGTATTATGCATCTTGTTTACTTAGGACGACGGTAGTAAATAAGATGATCCCTTATAAAATTTCAAGAAGTGTTCTCCCCTAACTGTGCACCGTTGCTACAGTTCGTCGTTTCTAAGCACCACGTGATGATCGGGTGTGATGGATTCTTACGTTCACATACAACGGGTGTAAGACAGTTTTACACAACGAAAACACTTAGGGTTAACTTGACGAGCCTAGCATGTGCAGACATGGCCTCGGAACACGGAGACCGAAAGGTCGAACACGAGTCGTATGGAAGATACGATCAACATGAAAATGTTCACCGACGATGACTAGTCCGTCTCACGTGATGATCGGACACGGGCTAGTCGACTCGGATCGTGTGACACTTAGATGACTAAAGGGATGTCTAATCTAAGTGGGAGTTCATAATTTGATTAGAACTTTATTATCATGAACTTAGTCTAAAACCTTTGCAAATATGTCTTGTAGATCAATGGCCAACGCTAATGTCAACATGAACTTCAACGCGTTCCTAGAGAAAACCAAGCTGAAAGATGATGGCAGCAACTATACGGACTGGGTCCGGAACCTGAGGATCATCCTCATAGCTGCCAGGAAACAATATGTCCTAGAAGGACCGCTAGGTGACGCTCCCGTCCCAGAGAACCAAGACATTATGAATGCTTGGCAGTCTCGCGCTGATGATTACTCCCTCGTTCAGTGCGGCATGCTTTACAGCTTAGAACCGGGGCTCCAAAAGCGTTTTGAGCATCACGGAGCATATGAGATGTTCGAAGAGATGAAACTAGTTTTCCAAGCTCATGCCCGGGTCAAGAGATATGATGTCTCCGACAAGTTCTACAGTTGTAAGATGGAGGAAAACAGTTCTGTCAGTGAGCACATCCTGAAGATGTCTGGGTTGCACAACCGTATGACCCAGCTGAACATTAACCTCCCAGATGAGGCGGTCATTGACAGAATCCTCCAGTCGCTCCCACCGAGCTACAAGAGCTTTGTGATGAACTACAACATGCAGGGAATGGAAAAGACCATTCCTGAAGTGTTCTCGATGCTGAAGTCAGCAGAGGCTGAAATCAAGAAAGAACATCAAGTGTTGATGGTCAATAAGACCACTAAGTTCAAGAAGGGCAAGGTAAGAAGAACTTCAAGAAGGACGGCAAAGATGTTGCCGCGCCTGGTAAGCCAGTTACCGGGAAGAAGTCAAAGAATGGACCCAAGCCTGAGACTGAGTGCTTTTATTGCAAGGGGAAGGGTCACTGGAAGCAGAACTGCCCCAAATACTTAGCGGATAAGAAGGCCGGCAACACCAAAGGTATATTTGATATACATGTCATTGATGTGTACCTTACCAGTAATCGTAGTAACTCCTGGGTATTTGATACCGGTGCCGTTGCTCATATTTGTAACTCACAGCAGGAGCTGCGGAATAAACGGAGACTGGCAAAGGACGAGGTGACGATGCGCGTCGGGAATGGTTCCAGAGTCGATGTGATCGCCGTCGGCACGCTGCCTCTACATTTACCTACGGGATTAGTTTTGTACCTTAATAATTGTTATTTAGTGCCAAGTTTGAGCATGAACATTGTATCAGGATCTCGTTTAATACGAGATGGCTACTCATTTAAGTCTGAGAATAATGGTTGTTCGATTTATATGAGAGATATGTTTTATGGTCATGCTCCGATGGTCAATGGTTTATTCTTAATGAATCTCGAGCGTAATATTACACATGTTCATAGTGTAGATGCCAAAAGATTTAAAGTTGATAACGATAGTCCCACATACTTGTGGCACTGCCGCCTTGGTCACATTGGTGTCAAGCGCATGAAGAAGCTCCATGCCGATGGACTTTTAGAGTCTCTTGATTATGAATCGTTTGACACGTGCGAACCATGCCTCTTGGGCAAAATGACCAAGACTCCATTCTCCGGAACAATGGAGCGAGCAACCAACTTGTTGGAAATCATACATACCGATGTGTGCGGTCCAATGAGCGTTGAGGCTCGCGGAGGATATCGTTATGTTCTCACTCTCACAGATGACTTGAGTAGATATGGGTATATCTACTTAATGAAACACAAGTCTGAGACCTTTGAAAAGTTCAAGGAATTTCAGAATGAGGTGGAGAATCAACGTGACCGAAAGATAAAATTCTTACGATCAGATCGTGGAGGAGAATACTTAAGTCACGAATTTGGTACACACTTAAAGAAATGTGGAATCGTCTCACAGCTCACGCCGCCTGGAACACCTCAGCGAAACGGTGTGTCCGAACGTCGTAATCGCACTCTATTGGATATGGTGCGGTCTATGATGTCTCTTACCGATTTACCGCTATCATTTTGGGGATACGCTCTAGAGACAACTACATTCACTTTAAATAGGGCACCGTCTAAATCCGTTGAGACGACACCGTATGAATTATGGTTTGGAAAGAAACCTAAGCTGTCGTTTCTAAAAGTTTGGGGATGCGAAGCTTATGTCAAGAAACTTCAACCTGAAAAGCTCGAACCCAAGTCGGAAAAATGCGTATTCATAGGATACCCTAAGGAAACTGTAGAGTATACCTTCTACTTAAGATCCGAAGGCAAGGTCTTTGTTGCCAAGAACGGATGCTTTCTGGAAAAAGAGTTTCTCTCGAAAGAAGTAAGTGGGAGGAAAGTAGAACTCGATGAAGTACTACCTCTTGAGCGGGATAGTGACGCAGCACAGGAAACCGTTCCTGTGATGCCCACACCAACTGAAGAGGAAAACCATGATAATGATCAAGGTACTTCGGATCAAGTTACTGCTGAACTTCGTAGGTCCACAAGGACACGTTCCGCACCAGAGTGGTACGGCAACCCTATCCCGGAAATCATGTTGTTAGACAACAATGAACCTTCGAACTATGAAGAAGCAATGGCGGGCCCGGATTCCAACAAATGGCTTGAAGCCATGAAATCCGAGATAGAATCCATGTATGAAAACAAAGTATGGACTTTGACAGACTTGCCCGATGATCGGCAAGCGATAGAAAACAAATGGATCTTTAAGAAGAAGACGGACGCGGATGGTAATGTTACCATCTATAAAGCTCGACTTGTCGCTAAGGGTTATCGACAGGTTCAAGGGATTGACTACGACGAGACATTCTCTCCCGTAGCGAAGCTAAAGTCCGTCCGAATCATGTTAGCAATTTCCGCATACTATGATTATGAGATATGGCAGATGGACGTCAAAACAGCATTCCTTAACGGGCATCTTAAGGAAGAACTGTATATGATGCAGCCGGAAGGTTTTGTCGATCCTCGGAACGCTAACAAAGTATGCAAGCTCCAGCGATCCATTTATGGACTGGTGCAAGCATCTCGGAGTTGGAACATTCGCTTTGATGAGATGATCAAAGCGTTTGGGTTTATGCAGACTTATGGAGAAGCCTGCGTTTACAAGAAAGTGAGTGGGAGCTCTGTAGCATTTCTCATATTATATGTAGATGACATACTCCTGATGGGAAATAATATAGAATTTCTGGACAGCATTAAGGCCTACTTGAATAAGTGTTTTTCAATGAAGGACCTTGGAGAAGCTGCTTATATATTAGGCATCAAGATCTATAGAGATAGATCGAGACGCCTCATAGGTCTTTCACAAAGCACATACCTTGATAAGATTTTGAAGAGATTCAGAATGGATCAGTCCAAGAAGGGGTTCTTGCCTATGTTACAAGGTATGAGACTGAGCTCAGCTCAGTCACCGACCACGGCAAAAGATAAAGAAGAGATGAGTGTCATCCCCTATGCTTCAGCCATAGGATCTATTATGTATGCCATGCTGTGTACCAGACCCGATGTAAACCTTGCCGTAAGTTTGGTAGCAAGATACCAAAGTAATCCCGGCAAGGAACACTGGAGAGCGGTCAAGAATATCCTGAAGTACCTGAAAAGGACAAAGGACATGTTTCTCGTTTATGGAGGAGACGAAGAGCTCGTCGTAAAGGGTTACATCGACGCTAGCTTCGACTCAGATCTGGATGACTCTAAGTCACAAACCGGATACGTGTATATGTTGAATGGTGGAGCAGTAAGCTGGTGCAGCTGCAAGCAGAGCGTCGTGGCGGGATCTACGTGTGAAGCGGAGTACATGGCAGCCTCGGAGGCAGCACATGAAGCGATTTGGGTGAAGCAGTTCATCACCGACCTAGGAGTCATACCCAATGCGTCGGGGCCGATCAAACTCTTCTGTGACAACACTGGAGCTATTGCCCTCGCAAAGGAGCCCAGGTTTCACAAGAAGACCAGGCACATCAAGCGTCGTTTCAACTCCATCCGTGAAAATGTTCAAGATGGAGACATAGAGATTTGCAAAGTGCACACGGATCTGAATGTCGCAGATCCGCTGACTAAACCTCTCTCGCGTGCAAAACATGATCAACACCAGAACTCTATGGGTGTTCGATTCATCACAATGTAACTAGATTGGTGACTCTAGTGCAAGTGGGAGACTGTTGGAAATATGCCCTAGAGGCAATAATAAAAGTATTATTATATTTCATTGTTCATGATAATTGTCTTTTATTCATGCTATAACTGTATTATCCGGAAATCGTAATACACGTGTGAATACTTAGACCACACTATGTCCCTGGTAAAGCCTCTAGTTGACCAGCTCGTTGTGATCAACAGATAGTCATGGTTTCCTGACTATGGACATTGGATGTCGTTGATAACGGGATCACATCATTAGGAGAATGATGTGATGGACAAGACCCAATCCTAAGCATAGCATAAAAGATCGTGTAGTTCGTTTTGCTAGAGCTTTGCAAGTGTCAAGTATCTCTTCCTTCGACCATGAGATCGTGTAACTCCCGGATACCGTAAGAGTGCCTTGGGTGTATCAAACGTCACAACGTAACTGGGTGACTATAAGGTGCATTACAGGTATCTCCGAAAGTAGCTGTTGGGTTGACACGGATCGAGACTGGGATTTGTCACTCCGTATGACGGAGAGGTATCTCTGGGCCCACTCGGTAATGGATCATCATATTGAGCTCAATGTGACCAAGGTGTTGGACACGGGATCATGCATTACGGTACGAGTAAAGTGACTTGCCGGTAACGAGACTGAACAAGGTATTGGGATACCGACGATCGAGTCTCGGGCAAGTAACGTACCGATTGACAAAGGGAATTGCATACAGGGTTTGATCGAATCCTCGACATCGTGGTTCATCCGACGACAACATCGAGGAGCATGTGGGAGCCATCATGGGTATCCAGATCCCGCTGATGGTTATTGACTGACAGCGTCTCGGTCATGTCTGCATGTCTCCCGAACCCGTAGGGTCTACACACTTAAGGTTCGGTGACGCTAGGGTTATGAAGATATGTATATGCAGAAACCCGAATTTTGTTTGGAGTCCCGGATGAGATCCCGACGTCACGAGGAGTTCCGGAATGGTCCGGAGGTAAAGAATTATATATAGGAAGTGCTATTTCGGGCATCGGGACAAGTTTCGGGGTTATCGGTATTGTACCAGGACCACCGGAAGGGTCCCGGGGGTCCACCGGGTGGGGCCACCTGTCCCGGGGGGCCACATGGGCTGTAGGGGGTGCGCCTTGGCCATCATGGGCCAAGGGCACCAGCCCCTATAGGCCCATGCGCCTAGGGTTTCCCCCTAGGAGGAGTCCTAGTGGTGGAAGGCACCCCTAGGTGCCTTGGGGGGGAGGGAAACCTCCCCTAGGCCGCCGCCCCCCTAGTAGATCTCATCTACTAGGGCCGGCGCCCCCCCCCTTGGCACCCCTATATATAGTGGGGGAGAGGAGGTTCATACACCAGCCCCTGGCGCCTCCACCTCCCCCTGTTACGTCTCTCCCTCGTAGTCTCGGCGAAGCCCTGCTGCTGTGACGCCCTGCATCCACCACCACGCTGTCGTGCTGCTGGATCTTCATCAACCTCTCCTTCCCCCTTGCTGGATCAAGAAGGAGGAGACGTCTCCCGTCCCGTACGTGTGTTGAACGCGGAGGTGCCGTCCGTTCGGCGCTGGTCATCGGTGATTTGGATCACGTCGAGTACGACTACATCATCACCTTGCAAGCTTCCGCACGCGATCTACAAGTGGTATGTAGATGCAAACTCTCTCCCTAGACTCGTTGCTTAGATGAACTCATAGATGGATCTTGGTGAAACCGTAGGAAAAAATTTAATTTTCTGCAACGTTCCCCAACACCTTCTTCACGTGCGGGCACCCTGCATGGTCAGTCGTGCCGCGAGGCCGCGCGTCTTGGTGCGAGGGCGGCGTCCTGATGTGGAGGTGGCGGCGGGGCTCCATGGGCTACATCGCCCGCGGTAGGGGGCGGACGAGGCAGCGAGAGAGACGGGGCGGGAGAGCCCCCACCGGCGCTGATGAGCTCAGCGATGTGGTCCAGCCAGTCTTCATAGAGGTCATCGACGAGGTGGTAACACAGGAGCTCACGCGCCATGAGCAGCGCGGCCTGCGCGTCCGCGGATGCGCGACGAGCGTGGGACGATGAGTCGGCCGAAGCCAGCGACGGGGTGGCAGTGCGTCCGTCCTGCCGCACAGAGGGGTGCGGCGATAAAGCTTGCTGCTCGTTTCCCGCCGGGCCAGTGGCGGCATTGGCAGCGGGTGATGGAGAGCGACGGGGAGGTCCGCCGACGGGCGCCGTGTGGGTGACGCAAGCGGCATGGGATGCCCGGCACTCAACACGGGCCCGGCGAGCGACATCCATGGATGCGGCGGAGCTGTGGTGCACCCCTACCTGGCGTGCCAAATGTCGGATTACGAGTTCCAGCAAACCCTTGTGAGGTTCTAACTCTGGGGTGCGCACGAAGATCACTCTCTTCCTAGCTCGCCCGCTCAAAGATCCCATGGCCTAGCTCGACGGACCCAAAGAACAAGAGACACGGGGGTTTATACTGGTTCGGGCCACCTTGCGGTGTAATACCCTACTCCAGTGTGTGGTGGATTGCCTCGAGGGGCTGAGGATGAACTAGTACAGTGGATGAACAACCTTAGGAGGTGAGGTGGTCATGGGCTCGATGAGCTGATGTGTGTGAGGATGATATGAATGCTCTCTCCCTTCCTACGGTGATGGCTAGGCACTATTTATAGTGGCCTTGGTCCTCTTCCCAAATGTTAGGTCGGAAGGGATCCCACAATGGCCAAGTTTGAAGGGGGACAACTAGTATAAGCTATCTTGACAAAACATGGTCTTCGCCTGCCAAAGGCTCTAGTGGTGATGCTGTTGTGGGCTCCGCGATGACCTCCGTGCTGCCGTCCTAGCGGTCTTGGTCTTCTTGCACCGATATGGAAACCTTTGCGTGATGGCTCGGAACCCCGCGCCTGCACTTGCCTCCTTAGCACCGAAGAGGAAACTGGTACACTACGCCCGCTGGCGCCCACCTGGCTTTGGTCGTCATGGCTCACGTCAGGCGGACCTCGCGAGGTGCTCCTTGGATAGATATCTCTGCTCCTCAGGAGCCAGCCTAGTGAAGCTGCCCCCAGGGAGGTCTTGGTGTCATCCGCGTCGCGAGGGTCTTGGATGGTCGCTGCTGAACATGGGCCGTACCGGGCCATTGATGGAGCCCCGCTCGCGGGCCGCAGGCAGGCAAGTCTGGGTACCCTCATTCCCAGGACGCCGACAACCAGGTCGACGTGCTTATGAATAATGGCATCCAAAGATTCCAGCCGCTGGAAGAAGGCAACGTCTTTCTGTCCTAGCTGGCCTTGTAGTGGCCTATGTAGACGATTTCCTCGTAGACGTGGATGTGCAGGTCGACGGTTTTTTGCATGGCGAGGCACTATGCAGTGAGCGCGGCCTCGAGGTGCACATTCTTCGTCGCGACCTCCGGTAGCTGTAGGGTCACCAGTGCTTCAAAGAGTAGGTCACCTTGGAGGCCGATGAGGGTGGCAGGCAATGAGGAGCCTGGGCGCGTGGGCTGGAGCAGTACGGCAAGGTCGTCCACGCGCTTCTTGACGGCGGTGAACTTGCGGATGGAGTCAACCATCATCTGGCACATGCGAGAGGCGAAGCCGGCGTCGACGAGGGCTATGACACCAATAGTCACCAGCATCATCTAGAAACGCTGTGCGGTGCGGGGCCTCGGGCCGGCGTCTTCATCGATCCGGCACAGCCGACTGATGCTCGCATCCATCAACGCCATGGGTGCTTGTGGGTTCTGGTCACTTGGTCTTGGTCTTGGATTGGAGTGGGCAGTGTTGCATAGAGACTAGGAGTATATGGATTGGAGTGGTGGGGCGCCTTTATATGAGAGTCCAAACTGCATTGTATTCACATCGTGCTGGCTCCATTCTGCTTCTCCAATTACGTACTCCTGCCTCTGCATGCTAATTGATTGCGGAGGCATCATTGACCGTTCAATGTTTTGGGAACCGCTACCCTCTGCCTCCTTGGCATTCAAGCCGTATCAACGTAAATGCGTGTCAAAAAGAGACTAGTCAGTAGTAGTATACTCAATATTGTGCACCGCGACCAAGGCGGAGAGGAAAATGAGAGAACTACCTATTTATTTACGGTGTAGATTCACTCATTTTGCTCTGTATGTACTCATTTAGGGTGTAGTCACTTGTTGAAATCTCTAGAAAGGCAAATGCTCCCTCCATTTTTATTTACTCTGCATATTAGAGTTGACTGAAGTCAAATTTTCATACAGTTTGACCAAGTTTATAAAAAATAATATAAACATTTACCATAACAAATATATATGATGTGAAAGTGCATTCAATAATAAATCTAATTGTATTGATTTGTTATTGCTTATGTTAATATATATTTTTATAAACTTGGTCAAAGTTTATAAAGCTTGACTTTTACCAAAGCTAATATGAGGACTAAATAAAAATGGAGGGAGTATTTACGAATGAAGCGAGTGGTCCATCCTTTCCAGTTTACAGGACTATACTATTAAGAGCAAGTCCAATAGTGGGCTTATAGCCTTCTTACTTGGCAATTTTGTCTCATGGAAGAGCCTGGCTATATGCGTGCTCCAAGGCTCTGCACCACGCCCCACCCCTACACAAATACTGCCACGGGAGCATTCGCAACTGCCACGTTATGGTTGCACTTGGCTCTTCGCCTCTTCGAGAAGACGAACTATGATGTTTCTATTTCCACAGTATCGAATCAACTGATGCATGTCCGTCCACCGCGTGCGGGGGGTAGCTTGTTTTAGTAAACAAAAGCTTGTCCTTGTCTGCGAGCCACCACGCGCATGGGCGAGGGAGAGGGCATGTAGTAGTAAAATCAAGATTCTCCTCGTTGTACGAGTTGACGTGACACATCATAGCACTAGCCCCACATGCTTTCCTCTAAACTTGGCTAAAAGACCCGAAGTGTACAATATATTTGCTACAACCTCTAACATTTACCCCACCACAAATTAAAATATACATTCCTGTCTTTACCAGATGAGCATGCAAACTACAATCACCAGGATGATAGGTAGGGCTAGAATATTATTTTAATCAAAAAATGCTTTGATACGGCCTTATAGCATGGAGACGACTCCAACGATTTTAAGCTTAGAGCCATGGTACACGCTATCCTAGACTATGTCACTATACTACGTCCCCTACACATGAAACTGCCACAAGAGCGTCCGGTTGCGCTTGGCTCTTCGCCTCTTCGGGAAGTCGAACAATGATGGTACTACTCCGGTGGAGTAGTACTAGTATGCTTCTGGCCATCTGACACCGAATGAATTGATGCATGTCCACCGTGTGCCGGAGGGAGAGCATGTAGCGAAAGCTTCTCCTGGTCCTACGAGCCACCACACTCATGGGTAAGGGAGAGTGCATTGTAATCAAACTTCTCCTTGTTGTACGAGTTGATGCGACACAACAAAGCAGTGCAAATGATATATTTTAATAATTTGTGTTTACCGATGCATTAATTACAACGCATGCATACATGTCGTGACTTTCCTTTTGATACTTGCATATGATGATTTAATGCACCTTGAAGTAGTATGAATGTGACAATAAAACTTTGTAATGCCTCGTCCCTAAAGTGAGAGATGGTTGTGCACGAGGAGGGCGAGATCATGCTGACGGAATAGGACCTGATGATGGAGCTCTCTATGGTCTCTATGGACCTCACCTTGCTCCACTGCCCCTTGCGCCTCCACCCCTTGAAGCCTCCAGTGTATGAGGTTCGAATACACCTCGTCCATTTGGCTGATCAAGCAAGGTGATGGTTTCTTGATTGATGTGATGTTTGATTGATTTCTACGGTGCAAGGGAGGGAACCTGGCCTGCGTGGACTGCCACTGCGAGTGCCCCGGGAACCAACGGCACTGCCAGAAGTACGAGCGCGGCGGCGGCTTCGACGTGCGTAACACGGCGATGGATGCTGTCGGTGTCCTGGGATCGGAGGTCCCCAGACTTGCCTGCCTGCGGCCTGCGGCGTGGCTCAGGTGGGGGCCCAGCGCAGCCCATATTCATCAGCCCAAGCTCAAGACCCTCGCGAGGGGCCGAGCCTCGTGGGGCGGACGACAGGAAGCTTCCTCAAGAGCGGCCTCATCAGGCAGGCTCGCGAAGAGGCGGAGAGATCAATGCAAGGGTACCTCGCGTGGATCCCATGACACAAGCCATGACGATCAAGGCCAGGCGGGCGCCGGCCTGCGCAGGGTCCTTGTTTCCCCTTTGGTGCAAAGGGGCAAGCACAAGCCAAGGTATCAGGCAAAGGTTACCATTCCGGTGCAACGAAACCAAGACCAGCCGGACGGCCGGACGGAGGTCACCGTGGAGCCCAAGATAGCGTCATCACTAGTGCTTTTGGCATCCGAAGACCACCTTTGGTCAAGATTACTTGTACTAGATGTTCCCCTTCAAAATGGCCAAATGTTGGTGTCGGCGTTCTAGGAACGGGGGTCCCCAGACTTGCCTACCTGCGGCCTGCGGTGTGGCTCAAGCAGGGGCCCAGCACGGCCCATCTTCATCAGCTCAAGCTCAAGACCCTCGCGAGGGGCCAAGCCTCGCGGGGCGGATGACAGGAAGCTTCCTCAAAGGCAGCCTCATCAGGCAGGCTCGCGAGGAGGCGGAGAGATCAAGGAAGGGGTACCTCGCGAGGAACCTGTGACACAAGCCATGACGATCGAGACCAGGCGGACGCCAGGCGGGCACCGGCCTGCGCAGTGTCCTTATTTCCCCTTTGGTCCAAAGGGGGCAAGGACAGGCCAAGGCATCAGGCAAAGGTTACCATTCCGGTGCAATGAGACCAAGACCAGCCGGACGGCAGGACGGAGGTCACTGTGGAGCCCAAGACGGCGTCATTGCCAGTGCTTTTGGCAGTCGAAGACCACCTTTGGTCAGGATAACTTGTACTAGATGTTCCCCTTTGAAATGGCCAATTGTTGGCGCCCTTCCCACTCATTATTTGGGGAGAGGCCCAGGGCCTCTATAAATAGAGCTAGCCACCACAGAAGGAGACGACGGCTGGAAATCTGGTAGAACCATAGCAAAGAGAGAGGAAGAGGCGACTGAACTCACCCTAGCAGTTCATCGCACCAGCTCAAGAACACCTCTCGCGAGGCTGTTCTTCCCTTGTAATATCCATCATCATCCCCAGAGGCAATCCACCACACCACACACTGGAGTAGGGTATTACACCACAACGGTGGCCCGAACCAGTATAAACATCGTGTCCCTTGTGTTGTTCATCACGTTCATCTTAGTTCGCACGAGAGGATCGGGCGTAGATCGGTAGGGGAGAGATATCCATGCGCACCCCAGTGTTCGAACCTCAAGGATCTGCCGGAACCCGAAACCCGACATTTGGCGCGCCAGGTAGGGGTGCGCCGGAGTCCTCCTTCCTCCGTGTCGCGTTCCGCCGCTTCTCCACCCAGATGTCAAGCAACCCGGCTGCCAACGCCAACCGCTCGGCGGCGTGGCCCGCCCATGCCGTGTCGCTGTCTCAGGGCGACCTCAACCTTGCGCCTCAGGCAGCTCGCGCTCCGCAGAGCGCTGCGGGGCGCGAGCGACATGGCCAGACGCCGCCCGCCCTCACGCCACGGCAGGTGCGGGCCGCAGCAAGGGCCTTGAACCACGCCGCTGCCATGGCGCCATACACCCGACGGGAGCAGGCGAACTCCAGGGCCACGCTCACGGTGGCCCGAGAGCTACTACGATGCCGCTTGCTGGAAGGCGGCCGCGACCTGTTGTTGGAGCGAGTGGCCGAGCTCCTGGACGCCGCCGCCTCAAGAGCGCCCCCTTTCTGCATCGAGCTGCCGCCCCAGATCGAGGACAGGTAGCACGATGTCATTATGCGCGGCCACGCAATTTCCGGCGGGCCCCAGGGCCGGTCCGGCGCCAACACCTCCGCCGGAACCGGGCGGCAGATCGCGCTGGCCCTTCCCCAAGCCAACAAAGGGATGCGCACCGCGGACTTTGGCCTCGGCGGACCACCACGTCAGCACATACAAGGCGACGCCCCAAGCCTGACTGCGTGGCATGTGGGGCGCTACAGTGAGGTCCATGAGGTGGTTGCCCCGGAGGCCTATGTACCCCGCATGGTGGATCAAGGGCGCGAGCTAGAAGAAGGTCATGATTCATTCCTCGGGCCCGGATGGGACGAGGAGGCGCCGGAAGCCGAGCTCTTTCAGGAACCCTAAGAGAGCATCGACAATCGCACCGACAGCAGCAACTATCGGGTACCACTCATCCCTCAGGAGCAAGCTTACGCTAACCATGGGTCGCAGGAGGTACAGGTTGCCGCAGCGGATGGCTGCCCCAACGTTGCAGCCTCTTATCCCTCAGGAGGAGGGTGCAGGGGGCTACAGGAAAGGGGCCGAGATCCGGGCTCACCCTCGCGGCGGTCGGGTCTAGATGTTCTCAGGAGGTAGGCCCTCTGCCGGGCAGGTGCCCCATGGCCTACCCCCGGCGAAGGACCCATGGTCATCGGGGGAACCGCTGGCGACCGCTCTACCCCATTGGCATCGTCCTTGGTTTCCGGTCACCGTCAATGGCGGCAGAGTGAGGCGCAAGGTGGGGCCCTTGTCTGGCGATATGAAGCAAGGCCAGTACCTGTGAAGAAGGCCCAGTGCCTGTGAAGCTCGCCGCCCCGTGACACTCTCACGTAATAATGAGTGGGGCTGTACACGCCTC
Source organism: Triticum aestivum (assembly GCF_018294505.1). NCBI lineage: Eukaryota > Viridiplantae > Streptophyta > Magnoliopsida > Poales > Poaceae > Triticum > Triticum aestivum. The sequence continues at coordinate 371,630,811 of NC_057803.1, read as the reverse complement.
GGAGTCTCAGGAGCGCCGGCCTCAGGCCCTAGGGCTCCCGCCCACACCCGGTGGCAGCACTTAGCTCCGCGCTGGTGAGAAGACGTCGAAGACTAGACTAGGTGCTGGACGCGGCTTTTTTGCTTTTCTTCTGCCTTTTTGCCTTTTTTGCTTCTTCCTTGTCGGCAAGTTTCTTTGGTTTGGATTTGAGTTCGAAGCTTGCGTGCATTCGGGGAGGGGGTGTTTAGTCTCGTTCGAGCAATCTCTTGTGTTCTGGTTTCAGATTTACGCCCCAAGCTAGCGTCAGCTGCCCCCCTCACGAGCCCCTCGTGAGCCGGGTCGGGCCAAGCACGCCTACAGCCAGGACCATTGTCTCCGCACCCTCTCCAGAGGTCCTCATCACAGGTAATCGAGGGACGCCGAAGGCGTAGCATCCCCCCGCGGGCCCGCTCAGGGCACGCCAGGGCCGGAAGGTAAACGAATCAACCGAACCATCATCGGGCTAGCTACTAAACTCACGCATAATGTTGTGCTCACCAGAGTACGGATTACAAATCTTTACATGAGGGGCCTCCCCTCCCAAAATTCTCTTATATTCTCAGGGCCAAGCCCGAGTCTTCTTCATGCAGGATAAACTGCGAAGACATGCGGTCAGTCGGACATATCACTCACCACGTCTTCTGGGGCGCCCTCGAAAGCGTCACTGGCGTCGTCGACATTGTCACCACCGCCGCCAGCATCCCCATCAACGCCAGGATCGTCCACAACATCGCCTTCATTGGCGCCCACGACCACGCCGTCGTCATCAGACGTGAAGGCCCTGACGAGGGCGTCCATGTTGTCCTCCACCCACCGCGCCAGGTCACCTCGGACGACAATGGGCACGGGTGCGATGGCAGCGTCGAAGTCGAAGTGGGGGTCCCTGTCCTGCAGATAGCTGAAGACACGGGAGAAGGCACGCCCAAGCAAGGCTCGGCTCCTCTCTTCGACAAGCCAGCGGGACCTCTCGGACCGGTTCTGCAGAAGCGTCACCACATCAGTGAAAAATTGGAGGTTGCCGGCGTAGTTGACCTCGTGCGGCTCCCTAGCAGCAGCCTCGCAGGCATACACCAAAGCTGTGTTGGCCCTCTCTCGGAGCGTTTGGAGCATGAGGGCATGCACATGCTCCATAACTCGCCGCTGATGGAGCTCGTCCTAACCTCACTGCGCGACGACCTCAGCGTCATCGACCCTCTGTTGAAGAAAAAGCTGCTCGGCCCGGGAAGAGGATAGCTCCGCTTGCACCGCGCCGAGGGCGGCTGCGGAGGAGTCCGCACGCTGCGTTGCTTCGGTCAGTTTGGCCCTGAGGGCTGCGGTCCTGCCCTCGGCCTCGGCCTTGATCAGCCCCAACCTCATCCCGTGTTCATGCTCGAGGGCCGAGCGAGCTTCCGCCACGCGGCAATCGACTTCTTCCTGGGCTCAGGCTTCGCGCGCGGCAACGTCATCCTCCGCCTGGGCCACCAGGCGCTCCCTCGTTTCCAACCGCTCAAGGTCAAGGTTGCGCTCGGCGGCCTCCAGCGTCAGCACCTCCTCGCGCTTCAGAAGCTCCACCCAGTCGACAGAGGCCGCCCCCATCGACTCAAGGGCCGCCTGGCGCAATTCCACTTGCTGCTCCAGGGAGTTGCTCCAGGCTTGGAGCTCCTGTGCGCGCTCCTCCGCATCCTTGCGCCGCCGGTCTGCCTCCCGAGCCTCCTCAATGGCCCGGGAGCAGGCCTCCCGCGAAGCTGCCAGCGACGCCTCAGCCTTCGCGTTGTCAAGATCACGTTGATGATGCGTGAGGGCTACGACAACCTTTAGTTTGCACTTCTCCTCAGCAAGGCGCAAACCTTCGGCCTCGAGGCGCGCATCCTCGTCAGCAACCTCTGCCCTGATCTGGCTCACCGCATCCGCCGCCCCCTGGAGGAACTCTTCACAAAGGGCACGACGCTCCTGAGCACGCCTGAGCACCTCTTCCACATCACCCTCATCCACTGGAGAATGCAGAGGGCCCCGGGGCGGTAAGCCCCCTCCAGGCATGGGGCAAGGGCCTGCCTCCCCAGCTGTCGCTGGATGAACCGCCCTGAGAGTCCGGCCCAGCGTCGATCCACCCACGGAGGAGGAGTCAAGGACAGACCTCAGCCATTCGATTCTATGACCAGAGAAGGGGCACGGGGCAAGCCTGAAGCGCCCCAAGAAGACTCGCGAAGAAAGGGCATCAGGCGAGCAAGCTCGAGGCGCCCTATGGAGCAGATCACTCCACCAACCGGTCCAGCAGCGAGGGCGCCACCTGAGCTCAGCGGACCCGGAGCCAGCAAAGGGGGCGAAGCTGCGGGGGCTGGCTCCTGGGTCGACTCGACGGACTCAGCAAGGCGGGACCTGAAGGGCCACGATCAGCCACAAGGATAACAGAGCAAGTTAGCAGGGAAAGAAGAAGGCTTACTCGTCCATGGAAAAGTACTTCATGCGCTTCAACAAGCGGCAAGGGCGGTCGCTGCCGCCTGAGGCCTCCTTCCTCTTGCGAAGGGCCTCGAAGTCTACACGAAACCGACCCAAGCGCCTGGGGCGGAGGTCAGCCTGGGGCGCAGAAGAAGCCTCAGGATTGTCGGCGCCGGAGGAGTAAGCTTTGGGGGCACCGTCGGGCGTCCCCTCGCGAAGAACGGCTGGGGGCTCCATAGGATTTCGGGTTCCGGCAGACCCTTGAGGTTCGAACACTGGGGTGCGTGCGGAGATTTCGCCTCCTAGCTACTTGCACCCCTCCGCCTCGCTAAGATCTAAGCTATGGAAAGAACAACACGAATGACACAGGGTTTATACTGGTTCGGGCCACCGTTGTGGTGTAATACCCTACTCCAGTGTGTGGTGTGGTGGATTGCCTCTTGGGCTGATGATGACGAACAATACAAGGAAGAACAGCCTCACAAGGGTCTGCTCTTGGCTGGGGCGATGAACTGCTGGGAGGAGTTCAGTCACCCTTCTCTCTCTCTCTCTCTCCGATTGTTGATGCCCCTCTCCCCTGGGGGCGGCTGGTCCTATTTATAGAGGCCCTGGTCCTCTTCCCAAATATCGAGCGGGAAGGGAGCCAACAATGGCAGGCTAATTTGAAGGGGGAAAACTAGTACTAGCTATCCTGACAAAAGTAGTCTTCGCCTGCACAAAGCTCTGGTGGTGACGCCGTCTTGGGCTCCACAATGACCTCCATCTTGCAGTCCTCCTGGTCTTGGTCTTGTGGCGCCGAAATGGCAACCTTTGCCTGATGCCTCGGTACTCCGCGGCTGCGCTTGCTCCCTTTGCACCAAAGAGGAAAGGAGGACGCTGCGCGGGCTGGCACCCGCCTGGCGCCTTTGGTCGTCACGGCTTGCATCACGGGCACCTCGTGAGGTACCCCGCCTTGATCTCTCCGCCTCCTCGTGAGCCAGCCTGATGAGGCCGTGCCTGAGGAAGCTCTGCGTCGTCCGCCCCGTGAGGCTTGGCCCCTCGCGAGGGTCTTGGGTCTTTGTTGGTGAAGATGGGCCGTGCTGGGCCCCCCTTTGAGCCACGCCACAGGCCGCAGGCAGGCAAGTCTGGGGACCCCCGTTCCCAGAACGCCGAAAGTAGCCCCCGGGCCCGAGGCGCGCCCGGACTTGGCCGTGCAGGGAGGCGGAAGGGCAAGAGCGAAGCGCCGCAGGCCCTAACAGCCTGCGGCCTTGGGCGCCGCATGGCGGTTGATTGGACGTGGGCGTCTCCACTTCCCCATGGCGCCTCGGCAACTGCACGGATTGGACAAGTCCATGCATGCAAAGCGGGTCATGATTACCTGCGATCGTGGAGGCCGACGGTTGGCCTTCACCGGCCATAAGTACGGAACGACGCACGCCCTTCCAGTTCATCCCCCCTTGCTTCTCCTTCTTCTTCATGGCCCCGTCGAGGAGGTTCTCGGCCGCAGAGAAGGGGAAGGCTCACCAGGTTGAGCCTGCCTCTCCCCCGCCCAAGCGCGGCCGAGGGCGCCCTCGCAAACATCCTGTGGCCACCACGGCAGCTCCCCGCGGCCGTGGGGATGATTTCCTGCGCGGTGACGGGCGGATTGCTGCGGCCAGGGGGCGCGCTCCGGTTGCGCGTCCCCCTAGGCCGCGCTTTCGCACTGCAGAGGTGCTGCCAGAGTTCGTCGTGTGGTCGGCGGAGCCGACTAGCACCCGGCTTCCGCTTCCTCGCTTCCTCCTCGGCGAGCTCTCGGCCGGCGCTCCGGGCGGCCTCTGGCTTCAGGCCGAAGGCTACTGCAGACGGGCCTCATGGGCTTCACTGGAGGTCTCCGCAGCCGGGAGCCTGGCCCTGGCCCACGGTTGGCAGACGTTTGCCCGCGCGCGTGGCCTGAGCCGTCATTGCACCCTGCACGTCAAGTTTGACGGCAATGCCACCCTCTACGTGAGGGTGTTTGGGGAAGATGGTCGCCGTGCAGGGTGCTACCCCGAGGACGACGACCGCGGGCGGGAGCCCAGCTCCGGCGATGATGGAGAAGACAGCGCTCGCGTGATTGGCGGCGCTCGGGGTTCCCCAAGCTTGTTAGGTTCTTCTTCAGGCGGCGACTCTTCCAGCGGTGGCCGCGGTCAGCCTCCACGCCATCGCATCTGCTTGGGAGGTGGTAGCGTGTCCGCCCGCCGTCGCACCCCGGTGAAGCGCGAGAGGGAGTCTTCCTGAGCCCCGGAGGCAGCTCGAGTCTTCCCTGTAGGCCCGTGTGAGGCGAGCTGCGCCTGATCTGTTCTTTCTTTTCCTTTTTTCCTGCGTAAAAAAGACAGTAGTGTGGAGCCCCGCGGGGGCGTGTTTGGGTTGTTGCTGTTAATCATTGTTTTGCTTCCGTTATCGTGCCTTCCGGCTACATGCCCGCGTGTGGATAGTTCCCGGCCCCAGCCGTGGGGGGGACCGACCCAGGCCCTGTGTTCGTGTCGCGATGCCCGTGGGGCACGGACTGGAGGGGTGCTCCTATAATGGACCCAGGTCGCGAACCCCTTGAACGACTAGGACGGGAACACTCGCGAGGGCGCTCGGCAGTCCCCCCCCCCCCGCGAGGCCTTGCATAAGAGAAATCGAGGCAGGAGAGTGAAAAGTCGAAGAACCACAAGCCAAAGACGGCAACAATTTCAATAAAACTTCGAATGAGAAGGAACAAGCCAACTGCGGAAAGCAAATGAAAAGCCGCGTCCGGCACCTAATCTAGTCTTTGACGTCTTCTCACCAGCACGGAGCTAAGTGCTGCCACTGGGCATGGGAGGGAGCCCCAGGGCCTGAGGCCGGCGCTCCTGAGACTCCGGGGCGTGTACAGCCCCAAATCATTATTATGTGAGAGTGTCACGGGCGGCGAGCTTCACAGGCGTTGGCCTTCTTCACAGGCTCCGGGCCTTTTCCAAAACGCGACAGCTTTACAGGCATTTGCCTTCTTCACAGGCTCTGGTCCTTTTCCAAAATGTGACAGCTTCACAGGCATTCACCTTCTTCACAGGCTCTTTGCCTTTTCCAAAACGCGGCAGCTTCACAGGCATTCGCCTTCTTCACAGGCTCTGGGCCTTTTCCAAAACGCGATAGCTTCACAGGCATTCGCCTTCTTCACAGGCTCTGGGCCTTTTTAGGGGTAGAACCTCCGGAGGTACTGGATGTTCCATGCGTTCTGGACCGGCACCCCTTCCTGAGTCTCCAAGCGCGCGGAGCCGGGCCTGGAAACATGAACAACTTTGAACGGGCCCTCCCACATGGGAGAGAGCTTGTGCAGCCCCTCCCTGGAGAGAACCCGCCTGAGCACGAGGTCTCCTACCTCGAGAGTTCTGGGGCGGATGTTGCGGCAGTGATATCGCCGCAGTGCCTGTTGGTACCTCGCCGCTCGCAGCGCGGCTTCTCGGCGACGTTCCTCCCCCAGCACGAGGTCCATCCCCCGCATGGCGTCCTGCTGCGCCTCGTCGAACGCCAGGACCCACGCGGAGCGATGTCTGACCTCGTGAGGGAGGACCGCTTCGGCTCCGTAGACCAGGAAGAACGGGGTCTCTCCAGTCGGCTTGGTCGCGGTTGTGCGGATGGACCACAACACGGACTGAAGCTCGTTGTACCAACCTCTGCCGCATGCCTCCAGCTTCTTCTTGAACGTCCTGGTCTTGAGGCCCCTCAGGACCTCTGCGTTGGCTCGCTCGGCCTGGCCGTTGCTTCGGGGGTGCGCCACCGAAGCGTAGCATATCTGCGTTCCAAGGTTAGCACAGTATGTTTTGAAGAGGTTACTGGTGAACTGCGAACCATTGTCCGTGATGATGCGGTTCGGCACCCCGAACCGGCTCACGATGCCCTTGATGAACTTGACCGCGGAACCCGCGGGAATGGTGCGGACAGCCTCTACTTCAGCCCACTTGGTGAACTTGTCCACGGCGACGTAGAGGTAGCGGTAGCCCCCAGGCGCCCGAGGAAACGGGCCCAAGATGTCCAGCCCCCAGACTGCGAACGGCCACGAAAGGGGTATAGTCTGCAGGCCTCCTGCTGGCTGATGGATCTGCTTGGCGTGGAACTGGCAGGCCTCACAAGCTTTCACTAGTTCGACGGCGTCGTTGAGTGCGGTGGGCCAATAAAACCCACTGCGGAATGCCTTGCCGACGAGGGTCCGTGATGATGAATGATGTCCACAGTCTCCGCCGTGTATATCTTCCAGCAGTTCCTTCCCTTGCTCCCTGGAGATGCAGCGCAGGGACACATCGTTTGGTCGCTTCCGGTAGAGCTCTCCATCCTTGATGCAGTATGCCGTGGCCTGGCGTGCCACTCGCTCCGCTTCCTCCTCCTTCTCCGGCAGGGTCCCTTGTGTTAAGTAACTCCGGAGCTCCGTGATCCAGCATCTCTCCTGAGGTTCCATCGTCAGGAGCAGGCGTGCTCCTGAGGCCGGGCCACAGGCCGGAGCTCCTGAGGCAGGTGGCTGGGGGAGCTCCTCCCGAGGCTGAGCCGTGTTTGACAATGACGGCAGGGCTGAGGGCTTGAAGAGCCGCTCCTCGAAAATGCCAGGCTCCTGAGGTAACCGCCTGGACGCCCGTTTGGTGATGTCGTCGGCCTGCTGATTGGTGCCACGGGGCACATGCTGCAACTCCAACCCCCAGAATTGCTTCTCCATCATGCGGACCTCCGCAAGGTAGGCTTCCATGTGCTCATCTTTCGGCTCGTACACCTTGTTGGAGAAATTGACAAGGAGCTGCGAATCGCCCTTGATGGTGAGGCGTTTCACCCCCAGGGCAGCTACGACCTTCAAGCCCGCTATTAAACCTTCATACTCTGCTATGTTGTTGGAGACCTTTTCATCTCGCTGGAAACAGAGCTGCACAGCGTAGTAGAGCTTGTCCTGAGTGGGCGATATAAGCAGCGCCCCAGCCCCTACGCCATGCCTGGAGAATGCCCCATCGAAATACATGACCCAGCCTTCTGGCGCCTCGCTTCCCGGGGAGAGGGACCGATCCTCGCCGGCCTTGAGGCCTGGTGCCTCCGTCCATTCTGCCACAAAATCCGCCAACGCTGCTCCCTTGATGACTCTGGTCATGCTGAATTCGAGCTGAAATGCTTGCAGTTCTATGTTCCACTCAGCGACCCGTCCAGCTGAGTTAGGGCTCCTGAGCACTCTCTCCAGGGGGTATGACGAGACGACCTTGATGGGGTGACCCTGAAAATAGTGCCGCAGCTTGCGCGAGGCCACCAGTAGCACGAGGAGGAGTTTCCGAGGCATGGGGTACCGCGCCCTCGCATCCTGCAACACCGTGCTAACGAAGTACACCGGGTGCTCCACGAGGTTGGGTGCGTCAGTGCTGGCAGCTCCCTTCGGAGACCGTGGCGCCTCTTGAGGCGATGAGGCCTCCTGAGGCTGGCCATCTGGGAGAGAGGCCTCTTCCGCCTCCGGTGCACTCCTCTGTGGTGGCTGATCCTCCTCAGCTACGGTGGCGGTTCCTGTGGGCCTTCCTTGTTCCTGTTTTGCCTTGTCCCAGGCTGCTGCTATGATTCTGATTTGACGCTCCTCTCTAACCGCCACCAGGGCCGCGCTGGCGGAGTAGGGAGTGGCGGCGAGGTAAAGCACCAGGGGCTCTTGAGGGTGCGGAGCCACCATGACCGGCGGGCTGGTTAGGTATCTCTTCAGATCCTGGAACGCCTTGTCGGCCTCTTCAGTCCACTCAAAGGGCCCCTTTTTCTTCATTAGCTGGAAGAAGGGCAGCGCTCGTTCCCCCAACTTGGAGATGAAGCGCCCTATTGCGGTCATGCGCCCAGTGAGCTTCTGCGTTTCTCTGAGGGTCTTTGGCGGGCTCATGTCTTCCACCGCCTTGACCTTTTCTGGGTTAGCCTCGATGCCTCGGTGGGACACGTGGAAACCCAAGAGCTTGCCCGAGGGGACTCCAAACACACACTTCTCTGGGTTGAGTCGTAGGTTCACTGCGTTGAGGCTCGCGAAGGTTTCCTCCAGGTCTTGTATCAGGGTCCTGGCCTCCCGAGAATTTACCACAATGTCATCGACGTAAGCTTCAACATTCTTCCTGAGCTGCGGGCCCAAGGTGATGTGCATCAGCCGCTGAAAGGTCGCCCCTGCATTACGCAGCCCGAATGGCATGCATGTGTAGCAGTACACCCCACACGGGGTTAGGAAGGCTGTCTTTTCGACGTCTTCTACCGCCATCTTGATCTGGTGATACCCAGAGAAGGCATCCAAGAAGCATAGCAGGTCGCATTCCGCGGTGGAATCGATGATCTGGTCGATGCAGGGGAGCGGGAACGGATCTTACGGGCACGCTTTGTTGAGGTTGGTGAAGTCGACACACATGCGCTCTTTCCCTCCCTTCTTTGGCACAACGACGGGGTTGGCCAACCAATCCGGGTATCAGACCTCGCGAATGACCCCAGCGGCTTCTAATTTGTGGGTCTCTTGGACGATGAAGGCCTGCTTTTCTATGGACTGTCGCCTGGCCTTCTACTTCACAGGGCGCACGTTGGGGCACACATTGAGGTGATGCTCGATTACACTCCTAGGGATCCCTGCCAACTGATCAGGCTCCCAAGCAAATACCTTTTTGTTTGCGCGCAGGAACCCAACCAGGGCCTCCTCCTGCTCGGGTTCGAGGTTGGCGCCTATGGCGAAAGTGGCATTGGTGGACCCGTCCTCATCGACGGGTATCTGCTTGGTTTCTGCCTTGTCTTAGGTGAACAACTGTTTCCTCTTGGCGGGTGCAGCCCCCTTGGGCTCGGGGGTCTCCAAGCCGGCGGGCTGTGCCGACGCCGCCATCTTGAAGGCGAGCTTGAGTACCCGCAGCACGTCTCTGGTGTCCTCGTGCACGGTGAGGACACCGCTGCTCCGGGACATCTTCATGAGGTTGTACGCCGGGTGCGTCGCGGCCATGAACTAGACCAGCGCTGGGTAGCCGAGGATGGCGTTGTAGGGGAGGCCGATGGGGGCAATGTCGAAGTCGACCAGCTCCGTGCGGAAGTTGTTGTAGGTGCCGAAGGTTACTAGGAGCCGGATCTGTCCCAAGAAGCTGGATGATCCGCCCCCAACGCCTGAGAAGGGCCGGCTGGGTTGCAGCTGTTCCAGGGGTATGCAGAGGAGGTTGAAGGCCTCGACCGAGAGCACGCTAAGGCCCGCACTGCCATCGATGAGAGTTCTGGTGACAGCCACCTGGCAGATGGTGGGGGTGCACATCATGGGGAGCGCACCCGAGCAGGCCGAGTTGGAGGGATGGTCCTCCGAGCTAAAGGTCAGGCCGGCCTTGGACGCTGCCCGGTCCGGGAGAGCCCCCTGCCGCGTGGAAGCGGTGCTGACCTGACGGATGAATGACTTGACGTGGTTACTTGTAGGCGGCGCCTGCGAGCCGCCCAGGAGGGCCGCGACGACCGGGGGTGTTGGTGTAGCGCGATGGGCGAGGAAGAGGCTGCGGGGCTCTTCCCAAGAGGCCACGGAGGTTGCCGGCATGTGGAGCAGCCATGGGCGCGGAGCACCGGTGAGGGCCATGGGGAGCCAGTTGGCCATGACCCCATCGTCACCTCCAGCTTCGAGGGGCCCTCCTCGCTCGCCGGCAAGAAGGCCAGCAGATCTGTCGCGCCGCCATAGTGCGGCGGCGTCGTTGGCCTGAACTTGTCCGGCCACCGTACCCGTTGCAGGGCTGGGGCTAGGACTCGGAGCCCCCTGACCCCCGTGCTGGCGCCGGCGGCCGGAGCGGGCGACGCGCTACTCATCGCAAGGCAGGCTGTGGCGGTGGCGGAAGAGAAAACTCCGGTGCACACCTACCTGGCGCGCCAAATGTCAGATTTCGGGTTCCGGTAGACCCTTGAGGTTCGAACATTGGGGTGCGTGCGGAGATTTCGCCTCCTACCTACTTGCACGCCTCCGCCTCGCTAAGATCTAAGCTATGGAAAGAACAACATGAATGACACAGGGTTTATACTAGTTCGGGCCACCGTTGTGGTGTAATACCCTACTCCAGTGTGTGGTGTGGTGGATTGCCTCTTGGGCTGATGATGATGAACAATACAAGGAAGAACAGCCTCGCGAGGGTCTGCTCTTGGCTGGGGTGATGAACTGCGGGGAGGAGTTCAGTCACCCATCTCTCTCTCTCTCCTATTGTTGATGCCCCTCTCCCCTGGGGGCGGCTGGTCCTATTTATAGAGGCCCTGGTCCTCTTCCCAAATATCGAGCGGGAAGGGAGCCAACAATGGTGGGCTAATTTGAAGGGGGATAGCTAGTACTAGCTATCCAGACAAAAGTAGTCTTCGCCTGCACAAAGCTCTGGTGGTGACGCCGTCTTGGGCTCCACAATGACCTCCGTCTTGCAGTCCTCCTAGTCTTGGTCTTATTGCACCGAAATGGCAACCTTTGCCTGATGCCTCGGTACTCCGCGGCTGCGCTTGCTCCCTTTGCACCAAAGAGGAAAGGAGGACACTGCACGGGCTGGCACCCGCCTGGCGCCTTTGGTTGTCACAGATTGCGTCACGGGCACCTCGTGAGGTACCCCGCCTTGATCTCTCCGCCTCCTCGCGAGCCATCCTGATGAGGCCGTGCCTGAGGAAGCTCCGCGTCGTCCGCCCCGCGAGGCTTGGCCCCTCGCGAGGGTCTTGGGTCTGTGTTGGTGAAGTTGAGCCATGCTAGGCCCCCCTTTGAGCCACGCCGCAGGCAGGCAAGTCTGGGGACCCCCGTTCCCAGAACGCCGACAGGCTCGGGAGCCCCGGCCTCAGGAGCCGAAGGCCAAAACCCTGCATCAACCGCCACCCTAGGGCGGGCCTCGGGAGACGCCGCCTTTGAGGCTTCATGTGGCGCCACCACCTCGACATCAGCCACCTCAGCTCCCGCCGGCTCTCTTCCCGCTCTATCGCCTGGGAAGGGACCACTGTGGGTAGCGGGGGGAGCAACCACGACAACTGGGTTCTCGCGTGGCCCCGTGAGGCGAGCCGAGCGCATCCCCCACTTGTCGAAGCTGGGCATCTGCTTCACGAAATCGGCCTTGCCGGAACAAAGGTATAGAAGGACGCCACCGCTCTGTAGGCTGCCTGGGGAAGGATCACCAGTCAAGACCTGAAGCACCGTCCGCAACACTTCAGGCGCCAAATCCTCCTCCTGAAGCCGCATGCGGTCTCTGCGCCCCGCAAAGTCCCACATCCGGCGAGAGTGGCGCAGGAGAGGAGCAATGCGACACAGAAGGAACTCCCTCACCACCTTGGGAGCTGTCACATTGTGCACCCTCAATCTTTCGGAGCGGCGCCAGATGAAAGCGAGCCGGGGGCCCGCGAGCGGTTCATGACCCCAGCCTGGGTTGGGAATAGCAGGCAAGGTCGGGTGCGAAAGCAAGGGGCTGGGCACCCCGACGTCCATGTACAGCCAGCGCTCTCTGTCCCTGGCCTGAGAAGGCGGAAGGCCAAAGTCAATCCCTGAAGCAGCCGTCTCGGGCACGGCAAAGAAGCTTACACACCCCGAGCACTGAGTAGGATCGCTCAGGCGCAAGGAGAAGAAGTGGCGCAGCAGGGCAACAGAAGGAGGGATGCCTATCATCGCCTCGCACACGAAAGCAAATACGGCCAAGAGGGTAATGGACTCCGGCCCGAGGTGCATCATGTGGATCTGATAATGGGAGAGCACAGCATTGAAGAAAGCAGAAAAGGGGGGAACCAGACCCGCCCATAGGGTGTCGGTGAAGAATCGGACCTCCGTGACGGTCCTAGCAAGAAAGGCGCGGGATGCGGGCCAAACTGTGGTAAGGCCGGACTCATTGGAGATGGAAGCAAGGGCGGAGTGGACCTTGTCCAAGGCTTCCGGATTGAGTGTGATTGACCGATCAACGGCAGGGGCCGCCGTTGGAAGTGCGCAGGACGAAGGCGCATGCTTCTTCCCCCTTCCCTTCTTTGTCGGCACCATGGCGTTGGGGAAGGGGAAGAGCTCAAGCCAGATTGGCGGCGGAGGTTGGAGCTCGGAGAAGACGAAAGGTAGGAGGCGAGCGCGCAGCCAAAGGAGGAACAACTGTGTGCAACTACGGGTCCGCTTAGCCGGGTGCGTAGCAAGGCGTCGTGGGAAGTGCAGACGCCCATGCCCAATCAACCGCCACGCGACGCCCAAGGCCGCAGGCTGTTAGGGCCCGCGGTGCTTCGTGCTTGACCCTTCGCTTCTCTGCTAAGCCAAGCCCGCGCGTGCCTTGGGTCCGGGGGCTACTGTCGGCGTTCTGGGAACGGGGGTCCCCAGACTTGCGTGCCTATGGCCTGCGGCGTGGCTCAAGCGGGGGCCCAGCACGACCCATCTTCATCAGCTCAAGCTCAAGATCCTCGCGAGGGGCCAAGCCTCGCGGGGCGGACGACAGGAAGCTTCCTCAGAGGCAGCCTCATCAGGCAGGCTCGCGAGGAGGCGGAGAGATCAGGGCAGGGGTACCTCGCGAGGAACCCGTGACGCTAGCCATGACAATCGAGACCAGGCGGGCACCGGCCTGCGCAATGTCCTTGTTTCCCCTTTGGTGCAAAGGGGGCAAGGACAGGCCAAGGCATCAGGCAAAGGTTACCATTCCGATGCAACGAGACCAAGACCAGCCGGACGGTGGGACGGAGGTCACCGTGGAGCCCAAGACGGCGTCATCGCCAGTTCTTTTGGCAACCGAAGACCACCTTTGGTCAGGATAACTTGTACTAGATGTTCCCCTTCAAAATGGCCAATTGTTGGCGCCCTTCCCGCTCATTATTTGGGGAAAGGCCCAGGGCCTCTATAAATAGAGCTAGCCACCATAGAAGGGGACGACGACTGGGAATCTGGTAGAACCATAGCAAAGAGAAAGGAAGAGGCGACTGAACTCACCCTAGCAGTTCATCGCACCAGCTCAAGAACACCTCTCGCGACGCTATTCTTCCCTTGTACTATCCATCATCAACCCCAGAGGCAATCCACCACACCACACACTGGAGTAGGGTATTACACCACAACGGTGGCCCGAACCAGTATAAACATCGTGTCCCTTGTGTTGTTCATCATTTTCATCTTAGTTCGCACGAGAGGATCAGACGTAGATCGGTAGGGGAGAGATCTCCGTGCGCACCCCAGTGTTCGAACCTCAAGGGTCTGCCGGAACCCGAAACCCAACAGTTGGCGCCCTTCCCGCTCAATTATTCGGGGAGAGGCCCAGGGCCTCTATATATAGAGCTAGCCTCCACAAGAGGGAAAGAGGAGGAAAAGGGAGAAAAAGAGAGGAGAAAACCCAGTGGAGACTAAGTAGAACACACTACATCAGCTGAAGAACACCCCTCGCGACGCTGTTCTTCCCTTGTACTATCCATCATCAGCCCCAGAGGCAATCCACCACACCACACACTAGAGTAGGGTATTACAGCACAACGGTGGCCCGAACCAGTATAAACCTCGTGTCTCTTGTGTTGTTCATCATTTTCATCTTAGTTCGCACGAGAGGATCAGACGTAGATCGATTGGGGAGAGATCTCCGCGCACACCCCAGTGTTCGAACCTCCAGGATCTGCCGGAACCCGAAATACAACATTTGGCGCGCCAGGTAGGGGTGCGCCGGAGTTCCCTCCCGACGGCCCGCTCTCCACCAACACCACGTTCTGTCCTCATGGAGGACAACGCGCCGCCCACTCCGGCAGCAGACGCCGGCGCTGGGGCCAGGGGGCTCCAGGCCTTGGCCCCCGCCTTGCGACGGGTGCAGTGGCCGCGCAAGTTCAAGTCCGGTACCTGTGAAGAAGGCCAATGCCTATGAACTATCGCGTTTTCGGAAAGGCCCAGTGCCTGTGAAGAAGGCCAATGCCTGTGAAGCTATCGTGTTTTGGAAAAGGCCCGGTGCCTGTGAAGAAGGAAAACGCCTGTGAAGCTTGCCGCCCGTGACACTCTCACGTAATAATGAGTGGGGATGTACATGCCCCGGAGTCTCTGGAGTGCCGCCCTTGGGCCTCGAGGGCTCCCGCCCACGCCTAGTGGCAGCACTTAGCTCCGTGCTGGTGAGAAGACGTCGAAGACTAGAATAGGTGCCGGACGCGGCTTTTTCATTTGCTTTCTGCAGTTGGCGTGTTTATTCCCATTTGAAGTCTTATTGGAGTTGTTGGCGTTCCTGGCTTGTGACTATCTGTCTTTTTCATCCACTCGCCTCGTTTTCTCTCGCACAAGACTCGCGAGGGATGTTCGCGGGCACCCTCGCGAGCGTCTTCTGCCCCGATCGTCTGGAGCTTTCCTGTCTGAGTCCTCTGCGGGAGCACCCCTCCCAGTCCATGCCTCACGGGTATCGCTACACAAACACATGACCTAGGCTGATTGCCCCCGCTGCCGGGACCAAAGGTTACCCCTCTAACTAATCCTTGCAGGGCATGAAGCGCACGGCGAGGCCTCAACCTCCAGAGGCGAGGGCCGCGTCAAGCTTCACCAAGCTCAAATGACTCCCGCACATGGACACGCAGCATGGAAACATAGCGTAGAAATGGCAAAAGCAACGCGACACTTGACAGCAATAATTCTAACACGCCCCCATAGGGCCCTGTAATACCTTCTTCTTACGCAGGAAAGGAAGGAAACAAAATGGACACGACCTGTCCAACACCAACCTACAACAAAAGCTCGAGATGCTCCTGGGGTTCAGGCGGACGCCTCCTCTCGCTTCACCAGGGCGCGACGGCGGGTGGACCCGCTGCCTTCACCCAGGCGGGCGGGATGGTGCGGGGGCTGGTCGCCGCCACCGCTGGAGGAGCTGCTGCCTGAGGGAGAGTCGCCGAAACTTGGCGAGCCCCGAGCACCGCCGCCGGCATGCCTGGCGCTGTCTTCATCCTGGTCGGTGCCGGGGCTGGGCAGGCGGCCGCAGTCACCACCTTCGGGGCAGCACCCAGCGCGGAGACCATCTTCCCCAAACACCCTCACGTAGTGGGTGGCGTCGCCATCGAACTTGAAGTGCAGGGTGCACCACTGACCCAGGCCGCGCGCGCGGGCAAACGTTTGCCAGCCGCGAGTCAGGGCCCCATTTCCGGAAGTGGAGACCTCCAGCGAAGCCCAGAAGGCCCTGCTGCAGCAACCATCCGCCTGGAGCCAGAAGCCGCACTGGGCGCTGGTCGGCAGCTCACCTATGAAGAAGTGGGGGAGCTGGAGCCAGGTGCTGGTCGGGTCCGCCGACCAGACGACGAACTTCGGCAGCACCTCCGCCCAGCGAAAGCGCGGCCTGGGGGGCCGAGCAGTCACGACATGCCTCCCCTCGGCAGCTGAGCGCTCACCACCGCGCAGGGAACCGCCTCCGTGGCCGCGGGAAGCCGCTGCAAGGACCGCGGGATGCTTGCGAGGACGACCCCGGCCGCGCCTGGCCGGGTGGGGGGGGTTCGGGCCCTGCCTGATGGGCCTTTCCCTTCTCTGCGGCCGAGAATCTCTTCGGAGCCATGAGAACAGCGAGTGGCCAAGAAGAAGAAGGGAGTAGTAGAAAGGGGTGAATGGAGGAAGCTCACACGGCCCCGTACTTATAGCCGGGGAAGGCCAACCGCCGAGCACCATGACCTCAGGTAATCATGACCCATATCTCTGCATGCATGGACTTGTCAAGTCGTGTAGTTACCGAGGCGTCGTGGGAATTACAGACGCCCATGTCCAATCAACCGCCACGCGGCGCCCAAGGCTGCAGGCTGTTAGGGCCCACGACGCTTCGCGCTCGCCCCTTCGCTTCTCTGCTAAGCCAAGCCTACGCGCGCCTTGGGCCCGGGGGCTATTGTCGGCGTTCTGGGAATGGGGGTCCCCAGACTTGCATGCCTGTAGCCTGCGGCGTGGTTCAGGTGGGGGCCAAGCGCGACCCATCTTCATCAGCCCAAGCTCAAGACCCTCGCGAGGGGCCGAGCCTCGCGGGGCGGACGACAGAAAGGTTCCTCAAGAGAGGCCTCATCAGGCCGGCTCGCGAAGAGGCGGAGAAATCCATGCAAGGGTACCTCGCGAGGATCCCATGATGCAAGCCATGACGATCAAGGCCAGGCGGGCGCCGGCCTGCGCAGGGTCCTTGTTTCCCCTTTGGTGCAAAGGGGGCAAACACAGGCCAAGGTATCTGGCAATGGTTACCATTCTGGTGCAACGAGACCAAGACCAGCCGGACGGCCGGACGGAGGTCACCATGGAGCCCAAGACGGCATCATCACCAGTGCTTTTGGCAGCCGAAGACCACCTTTGGTCAGGATAACTTGTACTAGATGTTCCCCTTCAAAATGGCCAAATGTTGGCGCCCTTCCCACTCAATTATTCAGGGAGAGGCCCAGGGCCTCTATATATAGAGCTAGCCTCCACAAGAGGGAAAGAGGAGGAAAAGAGAGAAAAAGAGAGGAGAAAACCCAGTAGAGACTAAGTAGAACACACCGCATCAGCTCAAGAACACCCCTCGCGAGGCTGTTCTTCCCTTGTACTGTCCATCATCAGCCCCAGAGGCAATCCACCACACCACACACTGGAGTAGGGTATTACACCACAACGGTGGCCCGAACCAGTATAAACCTCGTGTGTCTTGTGTTGTTCATCATTTTCATCTTAGTTCGCACGAGAGGATCGGACGTAGATCGGTAGGGGAGAGATCTCCGCGCGCACCCCAGTGTTTGAACCTCCAGGATCTGCCGGAACCAGAAATCTGACAGACGCCATCCTCTCCTCGGTGTGGAGTTCCTACACGAAGGCTGTGGGTTCTACGTCACTCACCACAAGCTCGCCGATCACCAGAGCATGTGTCCGCTCGCGCCCTTCAAATGCCCAGTGCCTGTCTACGGCTATGAAGGCCCGCCGTTGGTGCTCTCCCACCACATCAGCACCATGCGTCCCATGCCCATGCACATGATATAGTACGACAAGGGCTCCAGCTGCAAGTTCTAGTGCTGGAGCCACGGCTCTTGCTATTCGCGGAGGAGCACAGCTGCGCGTTTTTCTTGGTCGGCGGCGTGCTCCACATCAGTGCGCCTATCGCCGTGTCGGTCGTCTACATTAGAGTGGGGATGACTACGCGGCCAAGCTGTGGGCGAACGGCCCGTCGGGGGAGCCCAAAGGCAAGACGGACGCCGTCAAGGTGGAAATCGAGGTGACAAGTAGCAAGGATCCCGGCGACTTCGCCACCCAGGAGCTGACCTTCTTCACAGTTCCGCCCAAGCTGCTGGCCGGGGCTGAGTTGTCGAGGACGGTGTCCCTCCACATTCAGATTGACTGTAACACCCACGATGCGGCTATATCTCCCACGTGTCGGGGCACGACTTAGAGGCATAACCGCATTGTAGGCAATGTCGCAAGAGGGGTAATCTTTACACATCCCATGTACTGAATAAGGAAAGAGGTACATAGTTGGCTTACAATAGCCACTTCACACAATAGCATAAAATATCATTACAATCATCCAGATACAATCAAGGTCCGACTACGGAACCAAAATAAAGACAACCCCAAATGAATAATGTCCCCGATCGCCCCAACTGGGCTCCACTACTGATAGTCTAGAAAGGAAACGTAGTATCGTCCCGAGTCCTCATCGAACTCCCACTTGAGCTCAGTCGCATCTCCTGGAACAGTATCATCGGTCCCTGCATCTGGTTTTGGAAGTAATCTGTGAGTCACAGGGACTCAGCAATCTCACACCCTCGCGATCAAGACTATTTAAGCTTATAGGTAGGTAAAAGGTATGAGGTGGAGCTGCAGCAAGCACTAGCATATATGGTGGCTAACATACGCAAATGAGAGCGAGAAGAGAAGGCAAGGCACGATTGAGAAACTATGATCAAGAAGTGATCCTAGAACAACCTACGTTCAAGCATAACACGAGACTGTGTTCTCTTCCCGGGCTCCGCCGAAAAGAGACCATCACGGCCACCAGACATTAACAAATTCCCATCTGCCCATAACCGCGGGCACGGCTTTCGAAAGTTCAAATCCCTACATGGGTGTCCCAACTTAGCCCATCACAAGCTCTCACGGTCAACGAAGGATATTCCTTCTCCCAAGACAACCCGATCAGACTCGGAATCCCGGTTACAAGACATCTCGACAAAGGTAAAACTAAACCAGCAAAGCCACCCGAATGTGCCGAGAAATCCCGATAGGAGCTGCACATATCTCGTTCTCAAAGCACACCGGATTGTCCAAGGTTCTGGTAGGCCAGCCCAGAGTTGCCCCTGGTGGCCACCGGTAGCTGACAGGTTGGACCAATACTCAGAGGAGCACTGGCCCGGGGGTTTAAAATAAAGATGACCCTTGAGTCTGCGGAACCCAAGGGAAAAGAGGCTAGGTGGCAAATGGTAAAACCAATGTTGGGCCTTGCTGGAGGAGTTTTAATCAAGGCGAACTGTCAAGGGGTTCCCATTATAAACCAACCGTGTAAGGAACACAAAATCAAGGAACATAACACCGGTATGACGGAAACTAGGGCGGCAAGAGTGGAACAAAACACCAGGCATAAGGCCGAGCCTTCCACCCTTTACCAAGTGTATAGATGCATTAAAGTAGACAAGATATAATAGTGATATCCCAACGATAAACATGTTCCAACAAGGAACAAACTCCAATCTTCACCTGCAACTAGCAACGCTCTAAGAGGGGCTGAGCAAAGCGGTAACGTAGCCAAACAACGGTTTGCTAGGACAAGGTGGGTTAGAGGTTTGACAGGGCAATATGGGTGGCATGATAAGCAAGTGGTAGGTATCATAGCATAGGCATAGCAATAGAGCGAGCATCTAGCAAGCAAAGATAGAAGTGATTTCGAGGGTATGGTCATCTTGCCTGCAAAGTTCTCCGAGTTGACGTTAGCTTGATCCTCGACAGCGTACTCAACGGGTTCCTCGATCACATACTCGTCTCCCGGCTCTACCCAAAGGAAGAACACAAGCAAAGGGATAAACAATCAACCACGGTGCAATGCGCAAGCAACATGATGCAAAACATGGCATGATATGCGGGATGTGATATGCGATGCATATGCATGTTTCAGAAAGGAAAGATTGAACCTGGCCTCAACTTGGAAAACCAAGAGTTCCGCTTGAAAGATGAGTTGATTTCGAACAGAATCGATATAAAGATCACCGGAATCGGATGCATGGTTTGCAAATGGCAAGCAAAACAATAATGGCACAAAGCTGCGATTAAAAGCACGAGGCCATCTAAATGCATCAAGAACAACAAGATACTGCACTCTAACATAACAATAAAGCACATGGCAGTGATCCACTCAAGATGCTTGACAAAAGATGAACACTGAGCTACGGCTAATTCACACAATAGCAGGTTCAAACAAGCATGGCAAAAGTGCAAAAGATATCAGGTTCACAGACTTCGTGAAAATAACATGTCAGGATTTAACATCAGGAAGCAATGTTTAGAGCAAGATAACAACATGCTACAGGAACATATCATGGCAAAACAAGGCATGGCATGAAGCTACTCAAAGCATACAACAAAAGTCCCTTACTGACCATAAGCCAAACGGGATCATAAAATACAATGGCAACCATGTGAACATAGCAACTTTCGTTAACAGATTCAGACTTAGCAGAAAACTGGAACATGGCAAAACAGATTCACGTAGGCATGTTTACGAGCTCGATGCACTCACCACAAGGCATTGCATGACAAACTAAGCATACATCCAGCAAGTAGACATGATAAATAAGCTAACCAAGGCAAGGACACTCTCATAGCATGCAAGGATCAACTACAACAACCTCGGCAAAATTGCTTAACATGGAAACAATCTGCCAGGAACATTTTATAGCAAAAGTAGAGCAAGATTGAGTCATGCTAGGGTGCTCCATAATTGCAAACAAAGACATGTACGGAAAGAGCACAACAATATCTCAAAAACATCCTAACTGAACATGCTCAAAAGAGGCATGGATCACTCTGTAGCAACAAGAATACATGGCATAAAAATATTATCAGGGAAAAGACTTAGAAGAATTCTAAGTCCCTGAAATCAGCAACATCACGAGAGCTACTTTGCATGCTTGTGCTAGTCACCACAATGATCACAAAAATACATGGCATACACCCCTGTAAAGATGGCATGGCATAGTTCAAAACACATGTAGGGCTCAAGTTCATTGGAGGCACACATTAAACATGGCAAAAATGACAAATGTCCAAATTCTGATAAGAATCTGAAACTAACATTACATAGAACTCTTGCAACAACATTTAGTGCATCAAGATGAACTCAAATGAACATGGTGCAATGGAATGAAATGAAGTACTCATCGAGACGAACAATTTGATATGCTACACGCCCAAAATGGAGCCACGGGTGCAGAGTTATGACATGATGAAAAACGACCTTTGGGATCTAGGGTTCGTCCGGGACACGCGAACCGAGGTTGGATCTCGAGCTCGCCAGAGCTAGAGGTTGCCGGAGTTAACTGGAACAGCGGAGGAGGGACGGGGAAGGCCGGATCTGGCCGGATCCGGTCGACCCGAGGTGCGCAGGCGACGAGGGGGGCACCGGACGGTGGGGGCGGCGACTCCCGCGGCAGATCCGGCCGGCGGAGGCGGCGAGGCGACGAGCGGTGATGGTGGCTGCGGTGGACGGACTTGGCGGCGGCGGACGGCGAGCGGACAAGGCAGAGCGAGCAGGAACCGGGCGGCGCGGCAAGCTGGGAGCGGGCGGCGGCCGCGGGCCTGGGGGGGCCTGCCCTGGGCCTGGCGGGCCGGCGATGTGGGGCACGCGGTGGACGAGTGGCGTGATGCCGCGTGGCGGCGGCGGCTGGATTTCCGTTCGGCGGAGGGCGGACACGTCCGGCCGCGCGGAGGGGAGAGGGATCTAGGGTTTGATCCAAAATTTCGGGGGAGATGCCTATTTATAGGTAGAGGGAGCTAGGAGGCTCCAAATTGAGCACGGTTTGATCGAACGACCGAGATGATGGAGGGGGTTTAGGTGGGTATTGGGCCACTTTGGAGGGGTGTTGGGCTGCAACAAACACGAGGCCTTTTCGGTTCCTCGGTTAACAATACATATAAATTTCTTCTAGATCAAAGCCAAGAAGTTTGTAACGGGCAAATTCTGGAAGATTATTAGTTAAACGTTTCATTTCTTCATAATCCATAGGCAAACTAAGTTCATTTTAATGTGCAAGGGAAATCAAGTCATCACAATTTTTGGACACGATTAGATCGTGGAGCAATTTGCATCGGATAGCTAAATGACCACTTTCATTGCAAAGTCGACAAGTACGGCCAAGATAATTTAAATTTTCAGCACATTCATCTAGCTCTTCTTGCAACAATTTGGTTTCTAAGTACTTATGCTTCTTCCAATATATGTCTTCCCTATTTGGTGTGTACTTACAAACTCAATGCACTCCACAAAAATTGACATGTTTATAGGAGACATTTTCATCATAACTAGTGCAATCATCATTAGCATCATGGATATTCAAAGAATTCGTACTGACAACATTGCAATCATGCTCATCATTCAAATATTTAGTGCCAAACATTTTATAGATTTCTTCTTCTAGCACTTGAGCACAATTATCCTTTCCATCATACTCACGAAAGATATTAAAAAGATGAAGCATATGAGACAAACTCAATTCCATTTTTTGTAGTTTTCTTTTATAAACTAAACTAGTGATAAAACAAGAAACTAAAATACTCGATTGCAAGATCAAAATATATACCTTCAAGCACTAACCTCCCCGGCAATGGCGCCAGAAAAGAGCTTGATGTCTACTACACAACCTTCTTCTTGTAGACGTTGTTGGGCCTCCAAGTGCACATGTTTGTAGGACAGTAGCAAATTTCCCTCAAGTGGATGACCTAAGGTTTACCAATCCGTAGGAGGCGTAGGATGAAGATGGTCTCTCTCAAGCTACCCTGCAACCAAATAACAAAGAGTCTCTTGTGTCCCCAACAGACCCAATACAATGGTAAATTGTATAGGTGCACTAGTTCGGCGAAGAGATGGTGATACAAGTGGTATATGGATGGTAGATAATAGTTTTTGTAATCTGAAAATATAAAAACAGCAAGGTAACGAATGATAAAAGTGAGCGTAAACGGTATTGCAATGCTAGGAAACAAGGCCTAGGGTTCATACTTTCGCTAGTGGAAGTTCCCTCAACAATACTAACATAATTGGATCACATAACTATCCCTCAACATGCAACAAAGAGTCACTCCATGGTCACTAATAGCGGAGAACGAACGAAGAGATTATGGTAGGGTACGAAACCACCTCAAAGTTATTCTTACCAATCAATCCGTTGGGCTATTCCTATAAGTGTCACAAACAACCCTAGAGTTCGTACTAGAATAACACCTTAAGACACAAATCAATCAAAACCCTAATGTCACCTAGATACTCCAATGTCACCTCAGGTATCCGTGGGTATGATTATACGATATGCATCACACAATCTCAGATTCATCTATTCAACCAACACAAAGGACCTCAAAGAGTGCCCCAAAGTTCTACCAGAGAATCATGACGAAAACATGTGCCAACCCCTATGCATAGGTTCATGGGCGGAAACCGCAAGTTGGTCACCAAAACATACATCAAGTGAATCACGTGATATCCCATTGTCACCACAGATATCCACGCCAAGACATACATCAAGTGTTCTCAAATCTTTAAAGACTCAATCCGATAAGATAACTTCATAGGGGAAACTCAATTCATTACAAGAGAGAAGAGGGGGGGGGAGGAGAAACATAAGATCCAACTATAATAGAAAAGCTCGCGATACATCAAGATCGTGCCATCTCAAGAACACGAGAGAGAGAGAGAGAGAGAGAGAGAGAGAGAGAGAGAGAGAGATCAAACACATAGCTACTGGTACATACCCTTAGCCCCGAGGGAGAACTAATCCCTCCTTATCATGGAGAGCACCGGGATCATGAAGATGGCCACCGGGGAAGGATTGCCCCCCCGGGCAGGGTGCCAGAACGGGTCTAGATTGGTTTTCGGTGGCTACGGAGGCTTCTGGCGGTGGAACTCCCGATCTATTCTCTGTTTTGGGAGTTTTAGGTTACGTAGGTATATATGGGTGCATGAGGTACGCCGGAGGAGCCACGGGGACCCCACGAGGCAGGGGAGCGCGCCATAGGGGGTGGGCGCGCCCCCACCCTCGTGGCTTCCTCGTTCCTTCCTTGACATGGGGTCTAAGTCCATCGGGTGGATTTCGTTCCAAAAATAACTTCTCCAGTTGATTTCGTTCTGTTTCAACTCCGTTTGATATTCCTTTTCTTCAAAACACTGAAATAGGCATAAAACGGCAAATCTGGGCTGGGCCTCCGGTTGATAGGTTAGCCCCAAAAGTAATATAAAAGTGGATAATAAAGCCCAATATTGCCCCAAACAGTAGATAATATAGCATGGAGCAATCAAAAATTATAGATACGTTGGAGACGTATCAAGCATCCCCAAGCTTAATTCCTGCTCGTCCTCGAGTAGGTAAATGATAAAAAAGATTTTTTGATGCGGAGTGCTACTTGGCATAATTTCAATGTAATTATTCTTAATTGTGGCATGAATATTCAGATCCATAAGATTCAAGACAAAAGTTCATATTGACATAAAAATAATAATACTTCAAGCATACTAATAACGCAATCATGTCTTCTCAAAATAACATGGCCAGAGAAAGCTATCCCTACAAAATCATATAGTCTGGCTATGCTCTATCTTCACCACACAAAATATTTAAATCATGCACAACCCCGATGACAAGCCAAGCAATTGTTTCATACTTTTGATGTTCTCAAACTTTTTCAATCTTCACGCAATATATGAGTGTGAGCCATGGACATAGCACTATAGGTGGAATAGAATGGTGGTTGTGGAGAAGACAAAAAGGAGAAGATAGTCTCACATCAACTAGGTGTATCAACGGGCTATGGAGATGCCCATCAATATATATCAATGTGAGTGAGTAGGGATTGCCATACAACGGATGCACTAGAGCTATAAATGTATGAAAGCTCAACAAAAGAAACTAGTGGGTGTGCATCCAACTTGCTTGCTCACGAAGACCTAGGGCACTTGAGGAGGCCCATTGTTGGAATATACAAGCCAAGTTCTATAATGAAAATTCCCACTAGTATATGAAAGTGACAACATAGGAGACTCTCTATTATGAAGATCATGGTGCTACTTTGAAGCACAAGTGTGGAAAAAGGATAGTAGCATTGCCCCCTTTTTTTATTGGGACTTTCCTTTTTTTGGCCTTTCCTTTTTTTTGGCCTTTCTTTTTTATTGGCCTCTTTTTTTTATTTGGGACAATGCTCTATTAATGATGATCATCACACTTCTATTTATTTACAACTCAATGATTACAACTCGATACTAGAACAAAGTATGACTCTATATGAATGCCTCCGGCGGTGTACCGGGATTGCGATGAATCAAGAGTGACATGTATGAAAAATTATGAACAGTAGCTTTGCCACAAATACGATGTCAACTACATGATCATGCAAAGCAATATGACAATGATGATGCGTGTCATAATAAACGGAATGGTGGAAAGTTGCATGGCAATATATCTCGGAATGGCTATGGAAATGCCATTATAGGTAGGCATGGTGGCTATTTTGAGGAAGGTATATGGTGGGTGTATGATACCGGCGAAAGGTGCGCGGTACTAGAGAGGCTAGCAGAGGTGGAAGGGTGAGAGTGTGTATAATCCATGGACTCAACATTAGTCATAAAGAACTCATATACTTATAGCAAAAATCTATTAGTTATCAAAACAAAGTACTACGCGCATGCTCCTAGGGGGATAGATTGGTAGGAAAAGAACATCACTCATCCCCGACCGCCACTCATAAGGAAGGCAATCAATAAATAAATCATGCTCCGACTTCATCACATAACGGTTCACCATAAGTGCATGCTACGGGAATCACAAACTTCAACACAAGTATTTCTCAAATTCATAACCACTCAACTAGCATGACTTTAATATCACCATCTCCATATCTCAAAACAATCATCAAGTATCAAACTTCTCATAGTATTCAACACACTCATAAGAGAATTTTATTATTCTTGAATACCTAGCATATTAGGATTTTAAGCAAATTAGCATGCTATCAAGACTCTCAAAATAATCTAAATGAAGCATGAGAGTTCATCTATTTATTCAAAATAAAACTACCACCATGATCTAAAAGATATAAGTGAAGCACTAGAGCAGATGACAAACTACTCCGAAAGATATAAGTGAAGATCAATGAGTAGTCGAATAATTATGCAACTATGTGAAGACTCTGACATTTAATAATTTCAGATCTTAGTATTTTATGCAAAAAGAAAGCAAAGCAAAATAAAATGACATCTAAGAATAGCAAACATCATGTGAAGAAGCAAAAACTTAGGATCAACCGAAACTAACCGATAGTTGTTGAAGAAGAAAGGTGGGATGCCAACCGGGGCATCCCCAAGCTTAGATGCTTGAGACTTCTTGAAATATTATCTTGGGGTGCCTTGGGCATCCCCAATCTTGAGCTTTTGTGTCTCCTTAATTCCTCTCATATCGCGGTCTCCCTAAATCTCAAAAGCTTCATCCACACAAAACTCAACAAGGACTCGTGAGATAAGTTAGCATAAACCATTGCAAAAACCTTATCATACTCTACTGTAGCAAATCACTAAAATTATTATTCAACATTGAATACTAAATGCCTCTGCATATTTAATAGTCCTATCCTCAAATAGAATCATTAAAGAAGCAAACATATGCAAACAATGCAAACATAACAGCAATCTGCCTAAACAGGATAGTCTGTAAAGAATGCTGCAACATCCATACTTCCCTAGCTCCAAAAATTATGAAAGAAAATTCCCACTGTAATAAATTTATCAGAGCTTAATATTCAAAAGGTTTCAACATTTTATCACATACTGACTTTTCTAGGGAATTATTGTAACAGCGGTAAACTTTCTGTTTTCAAACAGCAACATGTATACTTGTAACATAGGCATAGTAAAGGCTATCAATGCCACTTTTATTGAAATAAAATATGAAAAACATTATTCTAAATAACATCAAGCAAATCCTAACAAAATAAATTGACTCTCCAAGCAAAACACATATCATGTGGCGAATAAAAATATAGCTCCAAGTAAAGTTACCGATGAACGAAGACAAAAGAGGGGATGCCACCCGGGGCATCCCAAAGCTTAGGCTCTTGGCTATCCTTTAATATTACCTTGGGTACCTTGGGCATCCCCAAGCTTAGGCTCTTGCCACTCCTTATTCCATAGTCCATCGAATCCTTACCCAAAACTTGAAAACTTCACAACACAAAACTTAAAGTAGAAAACTCGTAAGCTCCGTTAGTATAAGAAAACAAAAGACCACTTCAAGGTACTGTAATGAACTCATTATTTATTTATATTGGTGTTAAACCTACTGTATTACAACTTATCTATGGCTCATACCCTCCGATACTACTCATAGATTAATCAAAATAAGCAAACAACACATCGAAAACAGACTCTGTCAAAAACAGAACAGTCTGTAGTAATGTGGATCAAACGTATACTTCTCGAACTCATAAAATTCTCAAATAAATTGCTGGACCTAAGGAATTTATCTATTAATCATCTGAAAAAAGAATTAACTAAATAGCACTCTCCAAATAAAAATGGCAGTAGTTCTCGTGAGCGCTAAAGTTTCTGTTTTTTACAGCATGATCAACAAGACTTTCCCCAAGTCTTAACAAAGGTTCTACTTGGCACAAACACTAATTAAAATCGTAAAACCACATCTAAGAGGAGGCTAGATGAATTATTTATTACTAAACAGGAACAAAAAACAAGGAACTAAAATAAAATTGGGTTGCCTCCCAACAAGCGCTATCGTTTAACGCCCCTAGCTAGGCATGATGATTTCAATGATGCTCACATAAAGGATAAGAATTGAAATATAAAGAGAGCATCATGAAGAATATTACTAGCACATTTAAGTCTAACCCACTTCCTATGCATAGGTATTTTGTGAACAAACAACTTATGGGAGCAATAATCAACTAGCATAGGAAAGCAAAACAAGCATAACTTCAAAACTTTAAGCACATAGAGAGGAAACTTGATATTATTGCAATTCCTACAAGCATATATTCCTCCCTCATAATAATTTTCAGTAGAATCATGAATGAATTCAACAATATAACCAGCACCTAAAGCATTCTTTTGATGATCTACAAGCATAGAAATTTATTACTCTCTATATAAGCAAAATTCTTCTCATTCGGGATAGTGGAAGTATCGTAAGAGACTTGGATACTATAAATTGTTTCCACATTAATAGAGTAATGTTCAGAGAAGGGGTAATCATAATCATGACAAGTTTTATAAATATAATCATCACTACTTTTTATAGCATAAGTTTCATCACAATAATCATCATAAGTAGCAACTTTGTTCTCATCATAATCACTTTGCATATCAAAACATGGAAGGCTAAAAATATCATCATTATTAAACATAGCATCCCCAAGCTTGGGCCTTTTCGTATCATAAGCATAATTACTCTCATCATTAATAGCATGGATAGCACCAATATTATAACAATTATTACATTCTTCCAAGCAAGGGCCAAAAAGATTTTCAAGATCATAAGAAGTATCATTATCTTCCCAATCATAATCATCACAACAAGCAATAGGAATAACGAGATCATCATCAAGTGTATCATCTTCATTTTCATGAGGCACAGTAATAATAGGAGCAACTTTATTTGGGAGAGATACCTTGAGGGAGTCCTGGATTAGGGGGTGTCCGGATAGCCGGACTATACCTTCGGCCGGACTCCTGGACTATGAAGATACAAGATTGAAGACTTCGTCCCGTGTCCGGAAGGGACTTTCCTTGGCGTGGAAGGCAAGCTTGGCGATACGGATATGTATATCTCCTACCATTGTAACCGACTCTGTGTAACCCTAGCCCTCTCCGGTGTCTATATAAACCGGAGGGTTTTAGTCCATATGACGAACAACAATCATACCATAGGCTAAGCTTCTAGGGTTTAGCCTCTCTGATCTCGTGGTAGATCTACTCTTGTACTACCCATATCATCAATATTAATCAAGCAGGACGTAGGGTTTTACCTCCATCAAGAGGGCCCGAACCTGGGTAAAACATCGTGTCCCCTGCCTCCTGTTACCATCCGGCCTAGACGCACAGTTCGGGACCCCCTACCCGAGATCCGCCGGTTTTGACACCGACATTGGTGCTTTCATTGAGAGTTCCTCTCTGTCGTCACTTTTAGGCCTGATGGCTCCTCCGATCATCAACATCGGTGCGATCCAGGGTGAGACTTTTCTCCCCGGACAGATCTTCGTATTCAGCAGCTTTGCACTGCGGGCCAATTCGCTTGGTCATCTAGAGCAGATCGAAAGCTACGCCCCTAGCCATCAGGTCAGATTTGGAAGTTTGAATTACACGGCCGACATCCGCGGAGACTTGATCTTCGACGGATTCGAGCCACATCCGAGCGTGCCGCACTGTCACGATGGGCATGATTTAGCTCTGCCGCCGAACAGTGCCCTGGAGGCCGTGCCTGTGTCCGCTCCGACCCCTAGCTCGCAGCCGATCACACTAATCGAGGATGGGTGGTTAGACACCGCCTCGGGGGCTGCAATCTCTAAGGCGATCGAGCCGAACACCATCCCTACTCTCTGCGAAGCCCGTGACTCCAAGGAGCCGGACTCCTCTCCAGACTCCGAGCCCTCCGCGCCCCGACCGATCGAACCCGATTGGGCGCCGATCATGGAGTTCACTACCGCGGACATCTTTCAGCACTCGCCCTTCGGCGATATTCTGAATTCACTAAAGTCTCTCTCTTTATCAGGAGAGCCCTGGCCGGACTATGGTCAACAAGGTTGGGATGCGGATGATGAAGAAATTCAAAGCCCTCCCACCACCCACTTCGTAGCCACTATCGATAATTTAAACGACGTGCTCTACTTCGACTCCGAAGACATCGACGGTATGGACGACGATGTAGGAGATGAACATGAACCAACGCCTATAAGGCATTGGGACAGCCACCTCATCTCATGATGTATACATGGTGGACACACCCAAAGGAAGCAACGACGAGGAACACAGGGATGCAACGAGGGATCGTTCACTCGAAAAGCAATCAAAGCGGCGACATAAGCGCCGCTCCAAGCCCCGCCTCGACAGAGACAGCAGCCATACAGACCCAGCCATAGAGCAGGACGAGCCAGCGGACGACAAACATGCCTTCGAGCAAGCGTCTGAATAGGGAAAGTTGGATAAACAAACCAAACACCCTGTCCCCGGCGAAAACAACATTCCGGACAACCTTATGCCGGATAATCTCATGGAGCAGAAGAACCTCCACAAAAGGCTCGTCGCCACTGCGCATAGCCTGAAAAAGCAGAAGCGGAAGCTCAAAACAGCAGAAGATGCACTCAGAAATAGATGGAGCAAAGTACACAGCACCGCAGACAAATATGCCGGTAGTCATCGCACAAAAAGCTATCCCAAGCAAAAGCTACTGCCTGAATTTGACGAGGAGGCCTTAGAGCCCCCGCAGTCAAAAAATAGGAAAGCCATCCGGTCGGATGGACGACCGCATGGCCAGCATGGAGCGGCAAGCGGCGCCGCACACAAGCCGGCACGCGATCCACCAAAGGATCCGCATCAAAAAGACGGCCCAGCCAGATCTATATACGGGCCAAGAAAGCAAGCTCTAGTAAGCAATGCAACACAACAAATATCCGAACATCACGGCACACCCAAATACAGGGGTGCCGCACACCCCCTATGTTTCACTGATGAGGTGCTGGACCATGAATTTCCAGCGGGATTCAAGCCCGTAAACATAGAGGCGTACGACGGAACAACAGACCCTGGGGTCTGGATCGAGGATTATATCCTCCACATACACATGGCAAGAGGAGCTGACCTCCACGCCATAAAATACTTACCCCTCAAGCTTAAAGGGCCAGCTGGGCATTGGCTCAAAAGCCTTCCCGAAAACACCATTGGAAGTTGGGAAGAGCTTGAGGATGCTTTCTGGGCAAATTTTCAAGGGACCTATGTTCGCCCTCCAGATGCAGACGATCTCAGTCACATAACTCAACAGCCCGGAGAGTCAGCCCGGAAATTATGGAACAAATTTCTTACTAAAAAGAATCAGATAGTCGACTGTCCGGACGCCGAACCCTAGTAGCTTTTAAGCACAACGTTCGAGATGAATGGCTCGCCAGACACCTCGGCCAAGAAAAGCCAAGAACAATGGCCGCATTAACAAACCTCATGACCCGCTTTTGCACAGTAGAGGACAGCTGGTTGGCAAGATGTAGCACCAGCGACCCAAGTACATCCGAAGTTAGGGATGGAAACGGAAAACACCGACGCAGCAAGGACCAGCGCTGGAATAAGGGAAACAACCCAAAGAGCACGGCGGTCAACGCCGAATTCAAAAGCTCGCGGCAAAATCAGAGAAAGCTGCCCCTCAAGGATAACAGGGACGAGCTATCCAACTTAAACAAAATCTTGGACAAGATATGTCAAATACACAGTACTCCCGGGAAGCCTACGAACCATACCAACAGAGATTGTTGGGTTTTCAAGCAAGCCGGCAAGCTCAACGCCGAACACAAGGGGCTCGACACACCAAGTGAGGACGACGACGAACCCCACAAGCAGAGCACCAGGAAACAAAAGGATTTCCCACAAGAAGTCAAAACAGTAAACTTAGTTCACGTGACGAACAGAATGGCGCAACCAGAGATACGCGCCATACAGCCTATCCCAAAGGAGTCTCGCCAATGGCTGTTAAAACCAATCACCTTCGACCATCAGGGTTACTCTAGAAGTATCTGGAACGCAGGCTGGACTTCCTTGGTATTAGATCCAATAATCGGCGGACTCCACTTTACAAATGTCATGATGGATGGCGGCAGTGGTCTAAACCTGTTATACCAGGACACAATCCGCAACATGGGGATAGACCCAACAAAAATTCGCCATAGCAAAACCTCCTTTCAAGGGGTAACGCCAGGCCCGGATGCCCGCTGTATGGGTTCTCTCCAGCTAGAAGTTATGTTCGGCTCCCCCGATAACTTCCATCGTGAACAGCTAACTTTCCACATCGCCGCATTCTCAAGTAGCTATCAAGCACTGCTAGGACGCGAAGCTTTCGCCCGCTTTAACGCGATACCGCATTATGCATCTCTTACGCTTAAGATGCCCGGTCCACGAGGCATCATCTCATTAAAGGGAAAACATTGAGTGTTCCCCCCGCACGGAAAACAGTGTGGCTGCCATGACAGCCCCACAATTAAGTGGCTTCACTAGCCAAAGCATCTAAACAGGTCGTCAAGACCACGGACACGGCTAGACGAGTTCGGCATAAACGTACAATTGATAAAGGCTTAATAGCCGTATACCCCTGTACTAGGGGCTCTGCGCATATAAAACAAGAGACAATAAAGCTCAATTTTACCCATTTCGATTTATACTTCGTTTATTTAGCATAACTTATGTTTGGCATGATCTTTCTTTAACTAAGTTCCTCTCTTTTATAGATGAACACCGTGCTACGCCCGTCCAGGATACGACACGACGGAGACACGGGCGCAGACATGCAGCAGGGACTCGTTCCAAGGATTCTTTTCAGATTAAGACCCTGCGTAAACCTTTTTTACTGTCTCTTGTTGATACACATCCCCTAGTTTCTTGATATAATCAAGGAGGAGGCTGGCGTGTTGGCATGTGGCCACGTCAGAATTTTGCGCGTACCTGGACACTAGGGGCTTATTACTAAGGGCGTTACCCCGCCCGCCCTCCTAAAGACCGAATACCTTAGGGAGTGTTCAGCGTCGCAAGTTTGGCCTTATATGCATCAGCTCCGAATCATGTCTTTGGTCAAATGTTGGGTTTGCCCGGCTCCTGTGTTTTGCTGCCTTACGTTCCGCTCTATCGGCTAAGGCGGCACTAGGAGAACTACTGCGATTGTGCCCTGGTTCGGCCAGGCGAGCACCTCAGTAGAGAAAGCTGAAAACTGACTGTCATGATATAGCATGAGACTGGTCAACCACTCGATGACTTACCGGAATCTTTAGGATTCCTCCGCATTAAGGAAGGGCCGTTTCCCGGCCAGGCACATACGCGCCCCGAGTTCGGGCGAGCGCAGGCGCCACCAGGGGCTATATAAGTAGCCTCACTGTCAAACTCCTATGGCTATGTGAAAGTGATAAAGCATCATAGTCCGATTGCCTAGTTCGCTATGCTATCACCTCCTTTGTAGGACCAAGACGTTGGATCAAGTGTGAAAATGTGCCTTCTACGAACACCCCCGCATTATGTGCATGGGGGCCGAAGCCGACGACTGCCATCTTTCAGATTATATATACATATATGTTAAACGGCCGCACAGGAGGTATCATAATACTTGCAGGCACAAGTATAAAAAGCTTCTACAATTTATCAAAATATTGTTTTACAATAATACATGCTATTCGAATATAGTATCCTTAGAGCACCGTGTCTCTATTAAACGAGCGCCTTGCAGAACTTCCTGAAAATAGCGCTCGGCAGGTACTCGGCTTCCATCCGAGTCTGGGGATGCAACAACGGTGGCTTCCATTTCCGCCCAGTATGTCTTGACACGGGCAAGAGCCATCCGCGCACCCTCTATGCACGCTGACCTCTTCATCGCATTGATATGCGGCGCCGACCAAGGAACTGCTGCACCAAGTTGAAATAACTTTTCGGCTCTGGCCTCTCTGGCCATAGATGACTAACGACATACTTCATGGCGAGTCCGGACAACCTATTTAGCTCGGCCCATTCGGCCAAACGATCGGCTAATGACAGTGGATGCTCTAGATTGTGGAACTGCGACCAGAAGAGCTTTTCCACTTCGCGATCTTCTTGATCTCGGAAGTGCTCGGCCGCATCTACGGCACTCGCTGCTAAATCCAGATAGGTGTCCGCCGTACTCCACATATGGTCTAACGGAGCATGTTTAGGATCACAGACCTTCCTCCGCAGCATAAAGGGCTTCCAGCCGCGATCTCTCCGGCCTGACGCAGCTCCTCCTTCATAGCTCTCATCGCAGAGCGAGCATCCTTGGCATCGGCAACGGCCTTCTTCAGGTCCGTCTGTTCCGCCCGATCTTCTTTTTCAAGAAGCTTGCAACGGTCAGCAGCGTTCTTCAGCTTCACGGCCATCTCGGCCATTTCCTTCTTGCTTCGGTAGTGAGCAGCTTGTTCGGCTTTCAGCTCTTCAATTGCCTTTCCGGCAGCCGCATCACTTTTCCTGGCTTGCTCCTTGGCTCAGGCAAGTTCCGCCCGAAGATTCTCCATGGCAGCAGCACCATCTGCATCAAGCACACACATTGTAAGATACTGGCATAAAGCTCCTCTTACCAGGCGCCGTCGACGGAATTACATACCTTGTGCCTCATCAAGCCGCTTGTTGACAAGCACGATGTCGACATCTGCCACGTCAAGTTGCCGCTTTAGCTCGGCAAATCCATCAGTCCGGCTGGCCACCGGACACTTCGCCACCTACATATAAAGGCGGCATATTAGACCTGGGATTATGATCCTCTATGCTCCATCACTTTTGACAACACACAGAGTCTCAGGGGCTACTATCTACACAGGGTGCATCTTATTTATGCGCAACTGTCCAAAAAGGGTACATTATTTCGCGTACCTCAAAACCTGTCAGTAAACTCCTGACGGCCTCGTGCAATCCGCTCTCCGCGGATGAAATCCTCTCAATCACCATACCCATCAATGCACGGTGCTCCTCTGAGATAGATGCTCGCCCTAGCAGATCCTTTAGCTCCTCCGACCGTGCACCAGACGGCGCCGAACTCGTCCGATGGCCCTTTTCGAAGGCCGGACACGGATAGCTTTGGGGGGCCATATGACTACCTTCCGGCCCCGCCGGATTTGGAGAAACCCTCCGTGACGATACCTCAGGGTCGCCCGCCTCGCAAGGCGGTACGGCAGGGGGAGGCGTTCCGCTCTCCATCATCTCCGGAAGAAGATCCCCAAAGACAAGCTCTGCTAAGAAGGGCTAAGGTCCGAGCTACAAGGTAAATTTTCGATTACTTTTCTCAGATATAAAGCAGGGATTTCTCTTGTTTCTTAAAAAGAAAACTCCTCTCTACTTACGGCTCGGTGGAGGGCTGATCCCCTTGAGGGCATAATTCGGCCGAAGTATCCCCCAACACAGGACCCTCTGGCGAAGATTTCTTCCCCCACTTTAAGGCCATGGTCTCCGGATCTTCAGAGGCGGTCCTCTTCTTCCCCCGAGGAGAGGAATTTTTGATTCCTCCCTTCCGGACAACCTCCTTCGAGGAGGCTGTAACTTCCTTGTCCCCTCCCTCGCTTCCCTTTGAAGGCACAACCTCCAACATCCTGACTAGCACGGGACCCGGCGTGGTCTCGGGGAGGGGGGATGGACACCTGATTAGCTTTTGTTTCGCTATCCACTCATGTTTAAAGGACAGCTCTTTTAGGGGCAATTTTATGATAAATATACGGATAGCGAGTCCGGGCACAAGGCTACTTACTTGAGTATCTGGACGATTGCAGGTCAGACCTGCGTCCTCCGTAGAATCCGGACACACTACTTGTTGTCCGAAGAACAATTTGTACATCTCCACGGGCGTCATGCCAAGAAAATGTTGGAGAACTCGTGGTCCCTCCGGGTTGAACTCCCACAGGCAGAGGGGGCGACGTTTGCAGGGCAGAACTCAGCGAATTAACATAACCTGCGTCACCACGACCAGACTGATGTCTCTTTCTAGGAGATCTCAGATGTGGCCCTGCAACAGGGGCACGTCCTTTGCCGGCCCCCAGTCCAGCCCCGTATTGACCCATGACCCCAATCGTGGCGGGGGACCCGAGCGAAAGGCAGGTGGCGCCACCCACTTAGGGGCCCTAGGAGTGGTAATATAAAACCACTCTCGTTGCCATAAGCTGGACTCCTCTTGAAAAGAGCCCTCGGGCCATGGAGTACCAGCATTATTGCTTATAAAAGCACCTCCGCACTCCGCGTGCCGTCCCTCGATCATCTTCGGCTCTACTTTGAAGGTCTTGAGCCATAGTCCGAAATGAGGAGTGATACGGAGGAAGGCTTCACACACGATGATGAATGAGGAAATATGGAGGATGGACTCCGGGGCTAAGTCGTGAAATTCCAGCCCATAGTAATACATGAGCCCCCTCACGAAGGGATCCGTAGGGAAGCCTAGCCCCTGAAGGAAGTGAGACATGAACACCACACTCTCACCGGGCTTGGGAGTGGGAATGACCTGCCCTTGAGCAAGCAGCCTATGCGAGATTTCGCCAGTCAAGAACCTGGCCTCTCTCAACTTCAGCACGTCCTCCCCCGTGACGGAGGAGGGCATCCATCGGCCTCGAAGGTCAAAACCGGACATTGTCGAAGGTCCGAAGCGCCTAAAATCTGGAGCCTTGGGTGTTGGAACTCGAGGCGAAGGGAGAACTTGTTTGAGATTGAAAGAAAGGAGTAAGGCCTTGGTCTCTTTATAAGAGGTTGAATACCAAGGGCCTTCCCCATGACCGTTTGGGACTCGCCTTTAATCAAGAAAATATACCAACAGGTACGGTTGGGTTACTCATACCCGTATTGATGAGAATCCCGGAATAAGGGGACATGATCTCTACTTTAACAAGACGTGCCAAGGAAACCGCCTCGCTAAACACGCTGAGGTGGGACAGTAAAACGATTCGAATAAAGACTTGGCCGTGGTGTGATGTCACGCTGCGGAATACGTCAGCAGATTAGATTTGTGTAAATATTATTATCTCTATGGCAATATGTGGAAACTTATTTTGCAGAGCCGGGCACTACCTTTGTGTTCAAAATCTTCTATGAAGTACTTGGAGGAGGAACCCGCCTTGCAATGCCGAAGACAATCTGCGCGCCGGACTCGTCGTCATTGAAGCCTGGTTCAGGGGCTACTGAGGGAGTCCTGGATTAGGGGGTGTCCGAATAGCCGGACTATACCTTCGGCCGGACTCCTGGACTATCAACATACAAGATTGAAGACTTCGTCCCGTGTCCGAAAGGGACTTTCCTTGGCGTGGAAGGCAAGCTTGGCGATACGGATATGTAGATCTCCTACCATTGTAACCGACTCTGTGTAACCCTAGCCCTCTCCAGTGTCTATATAAACCAGAGGGTTTTAGTCCATAGTACGAACAACAATCATACCATAGGCTAGCTTATAGGGTTTAGCCTCTCTGATCTCATGGTAGATCTACTCTTGTACTACCCATATCATCAATGTTAATCAAGCATGACGTAGGGTTTTACCTCCATCAAGTGGGCCCGAACCTGGGTAAAACATCGTGTCCCCTGCCTCCTGTTACCATCCGGCCTAGACGCACAGTTCGGGACCCCCTACCCGAGATCCGCCGGTTTTGACACCGACATACCTTTTTACCTCTCTTCCTTTTTCTTTTCTTCTTCTTTACCACATCATGTGTGAGTTCAATCCTCTTTTTGGAGCTCCTTATTAATGAGATTGGTTGAATAAAAGGCTCCTCCTCGTTACCTGATTCATCATAAGAAATAATAGGAGGATCTTGGGAAGTATCTTCCCTTTCATTAGTATTCTCTTCATCCTGTATTTGTTTTCTTTTCTTTATGTAATTGGCAATATAAGGATTTTCAATACAATTCACCGCACAATACATATAAATTTCTTCTAGATCAAAGCCAAGAAGTTTGTAACGGGCAAATTCTAGAAGATCATTAGTTAAACGTTTCATTTCTTCATAACCCATAGGCAAACTAAGTTCATTATAATGTGCAAGGGAAATCAAGTCATCACAATTTTTGGACACGATTAGATCGTGGAGCAATTTGCATCGGATAGCTAAATGACCACTTTCATTGCAAAGTCCACAAGTACGGCCAAGATAATTTAAATTTTCAGCACATTCATCTAGCTCTTCTTGCAACAATTTGGTTTCTAAGTACTTATGCTTCTTCCAATATATGTCTTCCCTATTTGGTGTGTACTTACAAACCCAATGCACTCCACAAAAATTGACATGTTTATAGGAGACATTTTCATCATAACTAGTGCAATCATCATTAGCATCATGGATATTCAAAGAATTCGTACTGACAACATTGCAATCATGCTCATCATTCAAATATTTAGTGCCAAACATTTTATAGATTTCTTCTTCTAGCACTTGAGAACAATTATCCTTTCCATCATACTCACGAAAGATATTAAAAAGATGAAGCATATGAGACAAACTCAATTCCATTTTTTGTAGTTTTCTTTTATAAACTAAACTAGTGATAAAACAAGAAACTAAAATACTCGATTGCAAGATCAAAATATATACCTTCAAGCGCTAACCTCCCCGGCAATGGCGCCAGAAAAGAGCTTGATGTCTACTACACAACCTTCTTCTTGTAGACGTTGTTGGGCCTCCAAGTGCAGAGGTTTGTAGGACAATAGCAAATTTCCCTCAAGTGGATGACCTAAGGTTTATCAATCCGTAGGAGGCGTAGGATGAAGATGGTCTCTCTCAAGCAACCCTGCAACCAAATAACAAAGAGTCTCTTGTGTCCCCAACACACCCAATACAATGGTAAATTGTATAGGTGCACTAGTTCGGCGAAGAGATGGTGATACAAGTGGTATATGGATGGTCGATAATAGTTTTTGTAATCTGAAAATATAAAAACAGCAAGGTAACGAATGATAAAAGTGAGCGTAAATGGTATTGCAATGCTAGGAAACAAGGCCTAGGGTTCATACTTTCGCTAGTGGAAGTTCCCTCGACAATACTAACATAATCGGATCACATAACTATCCCTCAACATGCAACAAAGAGTCACTCCATAGTAACTAATAGCGGAGAACGAACAAAGAGATTATGGTAGGGTACGAAACCACCTCAAAGTTATTCTTTCCAATCAATCCATTGGGCTATTCCTATAAGTGTCACAAACAGCCCTAGAGTTCGTACTAGAATAACACCTTAAGACACAAATCAATCAAAACCCTAATGTCCCCTAGATACTCCAATGTCACCTCAGGTATCCGTGGGTATGATTATACGATATGCATCACACAATCTCAGATTCATCTATTCAACCAACACAAAGGACCTCAAAGAGTGCCCCAAAGTTCTACCGGAGAATCATGACGAAAACGTGTGCCAACCCCTATGCATAGGTTCATGGGCGGAACCCGCAAGTTGGTCACCGAAACATACATCAAGTGAATCACGTGATATCCCATTGTCACCACAAATATCCACGGCAAGACATACATCAAGTGTTCTCAAATCTTTAAAGACTCAGTCTGATAAGATAACTTCAAAGGGGAAACTCAATTCATTACAAGAGAGAAGAGGGGGGGGGGGGAGAAACATAAGATCCAACTATAATAGCAAAGCTCGCGATACATCAAGATCGTGCCATCTCAGGAACACAAGAGAGAGAGAGAGAGATCAAACACATAGCTACTGGTACATACCCTCAGCCCCGAGGGAGAACTACTCCCTCCTCATCATGGAGAGCACCGGGATGATGAAGATGGCCACCGGGGAAGGATTTCCCCCTCCGGCAGGGTGCCGGAACGGGTCTAGATTGGTTTTCGGTCGCTACAGAGGCTTCTGGCGGCGGAACTCCCAAACTATTCTCTGTTTTGGAAGTTTTAGGTTACGTAGGTATATATGGGTGTAGGAGGTACGTTGGAGGAGCCACGGGGGCCCCACAAGGCAGGGGGCGCGCCCTAGGGGGGTGGGCGCTCCCCCCACCCTTGTGGCTTCCTCATTCCTTCCTTGACGTGGGGTCCAAGTCCATCGGGTGGCTTTCGTTCCAAAAATAATTTCTCCAGTTGATTTCGTTCCGTGTCGACTCCGTTTGATATTCCTTTTCTTAAAAACACTAAAATAGGCATAAAACAGAAAATCTGGGCTGGGCCTCCGGTCAATAGGTTAGTCCCAAAAGTAATATTAAAGTGGATAATAAAGCCCAATATTGCCCCAAACAGTAGATAATATAGCATGGAGCAATCAAAAATTATAGATACGTTGGAGACGTATTAGCGATCTACCGGTAGTATACCAAGGCCGCTTGGAAAGCCTCGTCCAATCCAAAAACATTTGACACCCGCACACGAAATGAGGCAAAAGGGGACACCGGAGGACATAGGAGCGCCGGAATGCAAAACGGACAACGGGGAAAAAGCTCGGATGCATGAGACGAACACGTATGCAGATGCGATGCACATGATGACGTGATATGAGATGCATGACAAGGACAAAATCAACACGGAGACAAAACCCAACAACGAGGAAATATCATAACTTAGTGCCGGAAATGGCAAGACTTGGAATACAAATATGGCAGGTTACATATGGGGCATTACAACACTCCACCACTACGAAAAGATCTCGTCCGAGATCTAGGACTGGAAAAACTCCGGGTATTCGGAACGGAGGTGGTCCTCGCGTTCCCAGGTGGCTTCACGGTCAGAATGATGTGACCACTTCACTTTTAGGAATTTGATAGACTTGTTGCGAGTCTTGCGCTCAGTTTCTTCAAGAATAGCAACGGGATGCTCACGATAAGACATGTCTTCTTGGAGATCAATCTCTTCAAAGTTGATGGTGTGGTCAGGAGTCTTGAAATACTTGCGAAGCTGAGACACGTGAAACACGTCGTGCACGTTTGCAAAGTTGGATGGAAGCTCAATTTGATAGGCGAGATCGCCTCTTTTACCAATGATCTTGAAAGGACCCACGTATCTAGGGGCAAGCTTCCCATTGATACCGAAGCGACGAGTACCTTTCATTGGAGAGACGCGGAGGTAAACATGGTCCCCGATATCGAAAGCCAAGTCACGATGTTTGCTATCATAGTAACTCTTCTGGTGCGATTGCGCGACTTTGATATTTTCACAAATGGCTTTGCACATTTCTTCAGCCTCTGTGATCAAGTCATTGCCAAGAAGTTGGCGTTCACCAGTCTCTGACCAGTTAAGAGGAGTACGACACTTCTTGCCATAGAGAATATCGAATGGGGCCTTGCCCGAACTCGCTTGGAAGCTGTTGTTGTAGGAGAACTCAGCATATGGAAGACAATCTTCCCACTTCATACCGAAAGAAATGACACAAGCCCTGAGCATATCTTCAAGAATTTGATTGACTCGCTCGACTTGGCCACTAGTTTGAGTATGAAAAGTTGTGCTGAAGCGAATGTTGGTGCCCATGGACTTCTGAAAAGAATCCCAGAACTTAGAGGTGAAGATGCTTCCACGATCTGAAGATATCAACTACGGAATGCCGTGCGAGGAGACAATCCTGGAGGTATATAGCTCTGCCAACTAAGCTGCTGTGATAGATTCTTTGATAGGAAGAAAATGAGCCACTTTAGTGAGCTTGTCAATGACAACAAAGATAGCATCATTTCCACGCTTGGACTTGGGGAATCCAGTCATGAAGTCCATCTCAATATGGTCAAACTTCCATTCTGGAATGGCAAGAGGTTGGAGGAGACCAGCTGGTCGTTGGTGTTCTGCTTTCACTCTTCTGCAGACATCACATTCGCTCATGAACTGAGCAATCTCGCGCTTCATTCGAGTCCACCAATACGACTACTTGAGGTCATGGCTCATCCTTGTACTTCCAGGGTGAATAGAGAGGAGTGAATTGTGAGCTTCGTTCATAATGACTTTACGAAGGTCACCCTTAGGCACAACAATGCGATCCTCGAAGAATAGAGTATCCTTGTCATCAAGGCGATAGCACTTGTACTTGGGTTGGCTCTTGGCAATCCCAATCTTCACCTTCTTCACCATAGCATCGAGAAGTTGAGCCTCACGAATCTGATCTTCCAAAGTAGGAGAGACTTGGAGGTTGGCAAGGAATCCTTGAGAAACAACTTGGAGATTAAGTTTGCGGAAAGCTTCACAAAGCTCTGGTTGGTAGGGCTTGAGAATCAAACTGTTGCAGTAAGCCTTCCTGCTCAATGCGTCAACAATGACATTGGCCTTGCTTGGAGTGTACTCGATACTTGGATTATACTCTTGAATCATTTCGACCCAACGAGTCTTCCTGAGGTTGAGGTTTGGCTGAGTAAGATGTACTTGAGACTCTTATGATCGGTGAAGATGTCCACTTTCCTTCCCAACAAGAGATGTCTCCATGTTAAAAGAGCATGGACAACTTCCGCCAACTCGAGGTCATGAGTAGGGTAGTTCTTTTCGTTGGGCTTCAACTGGCGAGAGGTATAGGCCATAACTTTCTTCTCTTGCATCAACACTGCACCGAGACCTTGAAGGGAAGCATCACAGAAAACCTCAAACGGTTTGGATTCATCAGGAGGAGTCAGAACTGGAGCTATGACTAACTTCTCTTTGAGGGTGTTGAAAGCGATGTCACATTCAGGCGACCAGACATACTTCACATGCTTCTGGAGAAGGTTGGAAAGATGCTTCGCGATCTTAGAGAAGTTCTCAATGAACCTTCGACAATAGCTTGCGAGCCCAAGGAAGCTGCGGAGTTGCTTCACATTCTGAGGCGGTTCCCAATTCACAATTGCAGACACCTTCTCAGGATTAATAGCTATGCCCTTGGCGGAGATGATATGCCCAAGGTAGAGAACCTCATTGAGCCAAAACTCGCACTTTGAAAACTTCGCATAGAACTGATGTTCTCTGAGTTTGTCCAGAACCAATCTCAAGTGCTTGGCATGATCCTCCTTGTTCTTGTAAAAGACCAAAATGTCATCGAGATAGACCTAGACGAAGTCATTTGTGTAGGCGTTGAAGATGAAGTTCATCATGCGATAGAATGTTGGAGGAGCATTGACAAGGCCGAAAGACATGACAGTGTATTCATATGAACCATAGCTTGTTCTGAATGATGTCTTGGGGATATCTTATTCATGAATGTGTATCTGATGATAGCCCATACGGAGGTCAAGCTTGGAGAATAGTTGAGCACCTTTGAGTTGTTCGAAAAGCTCGTTGATGTTAGGAAGTGGGTACTTGTTCTTTATGGTCTTCTTGTTCAATGGACGGTAGTCGACACAAAGTCGGTCCGTTCCATCCTTCTTCTTGACAAAAAGAACACCACAACCCCATGGAGAAGAACTTGGTCGGATGAGACCCATACGCTCTTGAATATCAAGTTGTTTCTTCAGCTCCTTCAACTCTTCAGGTCCAAGCTTGTAAGGACGTTTGCAAACTGGTTCCATGCCAGGCTCAAGATCGATGACGAATTCAACTGGCCGGTGAGGAGGCATTCTTGGAAGCTCTTCTAGAAAGACGTCTTGATATTCGCAAACGACTGGAATCTGAGATATGGCATCCAACTCGCCCTTCTCATTGAGAGAAAATAGTCGAATGGTATCGTCACGAGCGGCAAAAACGATCACATCCTCAGACGAGTGTGTCAATTGAATCTGCCTGGTAGCACAATCAAGCTGAGCCTTGTGCTTAGAAAGCCAGTCCATTCCGAGAATAAGATCAATATCCGAGTTACCAAGGACCACTAGAGAGGACAAAAACTTATAGTCGCCCAACATGATAGAGACATCGGGAGCAACCAAACTAGAAGTCATATGCTTTCTGGGAGAAACAACTTGCATGACTTTGGGAAAAACCTCTATGTCAACATTGTGCTTCTATGCAAAAGGGAATGACAAGAAAGAATGCGATGCACCAGTATCAAAAAGAACTCTTGCAGGAATATCGTTAACAGGAAGGTTACCCATGATCACATCTGACGAGTCCTCTGCCTGAGTTGCGTTCATCATGTTGACCTTTGCAAACTTGGGATTATGCTTGACCACTGCGGTGCTAGCAGATCTCACATGAGGAGGAGGAAGACGCCTCTGGTTGAAGCATTTGTTGGCATAGTGACCCTTCTGCTGACACTTGTTGCACGTGACCTCCGAGAGCGGACGATGATGCAGAGAACTTGATCTTGGAGGATGAGACGAAGTCTTGTTCTAAAAGCCTGGGTTGGGTGGGTGCGAAGATCCATTGCCACCTTTGCTCTTCTGTTGATAAGGCCGACGGAACGGAGGAGGAGGCAACCAATACTTTTGCTGCTTAGTTGCCACTTGAGTTGAGGAAGAAGGAGTTGCATCCCTGACTCGTTTCTTGGAAGCATTGCACTTGAGTTGAGCAGTCTCCTATTTCAGTGCCATGTTGTAAAACTCATCATACTTCTTTGGCTCAAAAAGCATGAGAGCTAGTTGCAGATCTTCTCTGAGGCCACCTCTGAACTGATAAATCATGCTCTTCTCGTCAGGGACGTCTTGCTTAGCGAAACGAGCGAGCTTCTGGAACATGATGTTGTACTGGTAAACAGACAAGCTACCTTGCTTCAGATTGCGGAACTCCTCACGCTTGCTCTCAACAACACTCTGAGGAATGTGGTGAGCTTTGATGTCTTGGCGGAATTCATCCTAGGTAATCACACGACCTCCTCTGGAATCTTTGTA
This sequence comes from Triticum aestivum, assembly GCF_018294505.1. Taxonomy (NCBI): domain Eukaryota; kingdom Viridiplantae; phylum Streptophyta; class Magnoliopsida; order Poales; family Poaceae; genus Triticum; species Triticum aestivum. The sequence goes on along the minus strand of NC_057803.1, from coordinate 371,586,889 downwards.
TTGTCGATACCACTCTGTAGCTTGGTCTTTGAGTTGGAACGAGGCAAACTTGACAAAGTCCTCAGGCCTGACGTTGCTGCACTCGAAATGCTTGCAGATATCCACGAGCCAATCATCAGCGTCTGTTGCCTCGACACAGTTACTGAAGGTCTTTGGCTGGTTTGCGAGGAACTGGTTGAGTGTAGCAAACTGATTCTGATTTTTGCCATGGCCTTGATTTCCTTGGTTGCGCTCTTGCAAGAGTTGCATAAGCATCTGCATGTTGGCGTTGGTAGCGGCCATCACAGCTTGCCATGCCTCCGGAGGTGAAGGTGGTGGTGGCGGTTCAGGATTCTGACCCGTTTGAGGAGCCATCCTGAAGAGGGTGACATCCGTTAGCATCTTGACAGACATATATTCAAGCCGAATCAAATGGATAGAAATAACAACATATAGTCTTAACATTCGAACAAGAATGAACGAATGCATTCCAAATTAAATGGTTACACTTCCATAAATTGAGAAGCCACTTAGATAGAGGTAGATGAATAAAACGACAAGGTACGGACAAGAACAAATACTTGGTAAGTATTACGCAATCACAAACCAAATATCCGTGGAAGAAATACTAGAGCTACATGAAGTCCCACCTATGAAACTCCCGAAATTTTCCCGGTTATACAATCAGGTGTTGGGGATACAGGGGAAGCATAATATCTCACCCAAAACTAGCAAATCCTACATCCAGCTGTATCCATTCTTCAACACATAACCAAGAAACCTTCGGAAATCATTTACCTCAACCTTTGAAAAGCATCCGTTATACGAGTTATGGCAATACTCCCGAACTCCCACCCCAGTACTAGGTGGCGTCGAGGTTATCTCACCAACAACTGCATAAAAGAAATTTTTGATGTCGGTGAAACTCAGGTATTCCTGAACTGCAACGATAAAATTGTGACGACAACACCTCGGAGCTCAACTCCCCGGGACACTACCACAACCCCTAAATGTCAGGAGGCACCAAGAACAATGTTCTCGTCACAAAACCATCGGAATGATTCCAAGATACCCACATGATCCTAAAAAAATTAGTGAAATTTGAGAAGAGAAGAGTCAAAACTCTACGTCAGGATGTCTCACGAGAGCGACGAAGGGACTGAGGAGTAAAAAGAATCCTACTCTCTGACATATATAATCCTAAAAGACTCAAAACATTTTTTTCTAGACTCAACAACGCTAGCGATTCGATCAAGCAGGGGGCTCCTAAGTCAGGGAAGGCTCTGATACCAACTTGTAACATCCACGATGCGGCTATATCTCCCACGTGCCGGGGCACTACTTAGAGGCATAACCGCATTGTAGGCAATGTCGCAAGAGGGATAATCTTTACACATCCCATGTACTGAATAAGGAAACAGGTACATAGTTGGCTTACAATCGCCACTTCACACAATAGCATAAAATATCATTACAATAATCTAGATACAATCAAGGTCCGACTACGGAACCAAAATAAAGACAACCCCAAATGCATAATGTCCCCGATCGCCCCAACTGGTCTCCACTACTGATCGTCTAGAAAGGAAACGTAGTATCATCCTGAGTCCTCATCGAACTCCCACTTGAGCTCAGTCGCATCTCCTGGAACGGTATCACCGGTCCCTGCATCTGGTTTTGGAAGTAATCTGTGAGTCATGGGGACTCAGCAATCTCACACCCTCGCGATCCAGACTATTTAAGCTTATAGCTAGGTAAAAGGTATGAGGTGGAGCTGCAACAAGCACTAGCATATATGGTGGCTAACATACGCAAATGAGAGCGAGAAGAGAAGGCAAGGCACGGTCGAGAAACTATGATCAAGAAGTGATCCTAGAACAACCTACGTTCAAGCATAACACGAGACCGTGTTCTCTTCCCGGACTCCACCGAAAAGAGACCATCACGGCCACACACTCTGTTGATTCATTTTAATTAAGTTAAGTTTCAGGTTTTCTACAACTGAACATTAACAAATTCCCATCTGCCCATAACCGCAGACACGGCTTTCGATAGTTCAAATCCCTGCATGGGTGTCCCAACTTAGCCCATCACAAACTCTCACGGTCAACGAAGGATATTCCTTCTCCCAAGATAACCTGATCAGACTCGGAATCCCGGTTACAAGACATCTCGACAAAGGTAAAACTAAACCAGCAAAGCCACCCGAATGTGCCGACAAATCCCGATAGGAGCTGCACATATCTCATTCTCAGGGCACACCGGATTGTCCAAGGTTCTGGTAGGCCAGCCCAGAGTTGCCCTTGGTGGCCACCGACAGCTGACAGGTTGGACCAATACTCAGAGGAGCATTGGCCCGGGGGTTTAAAATAAAGATGACCCTTGAGTCCACGGAACCCAAGGGAAAAGAGGCTAGGTGGCAAATGGTAAAACCAATGTTGGGCCTTGCTGGAGGAGTTTTAATCAAGGCGAACTGTCAAGGGGTTCCCATTATAACCCAACCGTGTAAGGAACGCAAAATCAAGGAACATAACACCGGTATGACGGAAACTAGGGCGGCAAGAGTGGAACAAAACACCAGGCATAAGGCCGAGCCTTCCACCCTTTACCAAGTGTATAGATGCATTAAAGTAGACAAGATATAATAGTGATATCCCAACAATAAACATGTTCCAACAAGGAGCAAACTCCAATCTTCACCTGCAACTAGCAACGCTATAAGAGGGGCTGAGCAAAGCGGTAACATAGCCAAACAACGGTTTGCTAGGACAAGGTGGGTTAGAGGTTTGACATGGCAATATGGGAGGCATGATAAGCAAGTGGTAGGTATCATAGCATAGGCATAGCAATAGAGCGAGCATCTAGCAAGCAAAGATAGAAGTGATTTCGAGGGTATGGTCATCTTGCCTGCAAAGTTCTCCGAGTTGACGTTAGCTTGATCCTCATAAGTGTACTCAACGGGTTCCTCGATCACGTACTCGTCTCCTGACTCTACCCAAAGGAAGAACACAAGCAAAGGGATAAACAATCAACCACGGTGCAATGCGCAAGGAACATGATGCAAAACATGGCATGATATGCGGGATCTGATATGCGATGCATATGCATGTTTCGGAAAGGAAAGATTGAACCTGGACTCAACTTGGAAAACCAAGAGTGCTGCTGGAAAGATGAGTTGATTTCGAACGAAATCGATATAAAGATCACCGGAATCGGATGCACGGTTTGCAAATGGCAAGCAAAACAATAATGGCACAAAGCTGCGATTAAAAGCACGAGGCCATCTAAATGCATCAAGAACAACAAGATACTGCACTCTAACATAACAACAAAGCACATGGCAATTATCTACTCAAGATGATTGACAAAAGATGAACACTGAGCTACGGCTAATTCACACAATAGCAGGTTCAAACAAGCATGGCAAAAGTGCAAAAGATATCAGGTTCACAGACTTAGTGAAAATAACATGTCAGGATTTAACATCAGGAAGCAATGTTTAGAGCAAGATAACAACATGCTACAGGAACATATCATGGCAAAACAAGGCATGGCATGAAGCTACTCAAAGCATACAACAAAAGTCCCTTACTGACCATAAGCCAAACGGGATCATAAAATACAATGGCAACCATGTGAACATAGCAACTTTCGTTAACAGATTCAGACTTAGCAAAAAACTGGAACATGGCAAAACAGATTCATGTAGGCATGTTTACGAGCTCGATGCACTCACCACAAGGCATTGCATGACAAACTAAGCATACATCCAGCAAGTAGACATGATAAATAAGCTAACCAAGGCAAGAACACTCTCATAGCATGCAAGGATCAACTACAACAACCTCGGCAAAATTGCTTAACACGTAAACAATCTGCTAGGAACATTTTATAGCAAAAGTAGAGCAAGATTGAGTCATGCTAGGGTGCTCCATAATTGCAAACAAAGACATGTATGGAAAGATCACAACAATATCTCAAAAACATCCTAACTTAACATGCTCAAAAGAGGCATGGATCACTCTGTAGCAACAAGAATACATGGCATAAAAATATTATCAGGGAAAAGACTTAGAAGAATTCTAAGTCCCTGAAATCAGCAACATCACGAGAGCTACTTTGCATGCTTGTGCTAGTCACCACAATGACCACAAAAATACATGGCATACACCCCCTATAAAGATGGCATGGCATAGTTCAAAACACATGTAGGGCTCAAGTTCATAGGAGGCACACATTAAACATGGCAAAATGACAAATGTCCAAATTCTGATAAGAATATGAAACTAACATTACATAGCACTCTTGCAACAAGATTTAGGGCATCAAGATGAACTCAAATGAACATGGTGACATGGAATGAAATGAAGTACTCATCGAGACAAACAATTTGATATGCTAGACGCCCAAAACGGAGCCACAGGTGCAGAGTTATGACATGATGAAAAACGCTAAAAATGCTGGGGACTTAGTAGGAAAACGACCTTCGGGATCTAGGGTTCGTCCGGGGCACGCGAACCAAGGTTGGATCTCGAGCTCACCGGAGCTAGAGGTCGCCGGAGTTGACTGGATCGGCAGAGGAGGGACGGGGAAGGCCGGATCCGGTCGACCCGAGTTGCGCCGATGACGAGGGGGGCACCGGACGGCGGGGGCGGCGACTCCCGCGGAGGATCCGGCCGGCGGAGGCGGCGAGGCGACGAGCGGCGATGGTGGCCACGGTGGCCGGACTTGGCGGCGGCGGACGACAAGCGGACGAGGCGGAGCGAGCAGGGACTGGGCGGCGCGGTGAGCTGGGAGCGGGCGGCGGCCGCGGGCCTGGGGGGGCCTGCACTGGGCCTGGCGGGCCGGCGATGTGGTGCGCTTGGTGGACGAGTGGCGTGATGCCACGTTGCGGCGGCGGATGGATTTCCGTCCGGCGGCGGGCGGACACGTCCGTCCATGCGGAGGGGAGAGGGATCTAGGGTTTGATCCGAAATTTCGGGGGAGATGCCTATTTATAGGTAGAGGGAGCTAGGAGGCTCCAAATTGAGCACGGTTTGCGGCCACGCGATCGTGATCGAACGACCGAGATGATGGAGGGGGTTTAGGTGGGTATTGGGCCACTTTGGAGGGGTGTTGGGGTGCAACAAACACGAGGCCTTTTCGGTTCCTCGGTTAACCGTTGGAGTATCAAACGAAGTCCAAATGGCACGAAACTTGACAGGCGGTCTACCGGTAGTATACCAAGTCTGCTTGGAAAGTCTCAGCCCAATCTGAAAACGTTTGACACCCGCACACGAAAAGAGGCAAAAGGGGACACCGGAGGACATAGGAGCGCCAGAATGCAAAACGGACAACAGGGAAAAAGCTCGGATGCATGAGACGAACACGTATGCAGATGCGATGCACATGATGACATGATATGAGATGCATGACAAGGACAAAAGCAAAACGGAGACAAAACCCAACAATGAGGAAATATCATAACTTAGTGCCTGAAATGGCAAGAGTTGGAATACAAATATGGCAGGTTACATATGGGGTGTTACATTGACAAGCTCACCTCCTAAATGATTCTACAGTGCCTTCTGTTCATCCTAGTAATATGCTAATACAGGGGTTAGCTCGGTCTACTTTAGCTTAAGAGAGGTTGGATTTTGGTGGTGATGTAGTAATTACTTCAACATTAGATCAACAGTTAAAGTAATTTCCAACAGTCAAATGGATATTTTGTGTCTGTTGGATATAAAGATCCTTTGGGTAAGAAGTATAAGCAGCTTATATGCTTGTTTGTTCAGGAAGTGTTTCATACTTGTGCGAGTTGACTCGACACATCAAAGTAGTAGTACTACTAGTAGTACTCACCCGACTGCGCACTAAGCAGATGAAGCTCGGGTCGTGTTGGTGCCATGTGCAGCCCACACATTAACCAAAACCTCGCACCTCCAGCTTAGCCTCCGTGCTTTAAACTTCTTAATCTCAAGGCCAAGGAGAAACGGGAACCTATGATAGAGCCAATCGGATGGTTGAGAATACTACAATTTTTAGCTACAGATGCATGTGAGAGAGAGGATGAGTGCGTGTGTGCACCTCTTCTCTTCGTGTATAACGTATTAAACTCAGAGTACAAGTGTATGTGGGTGGCATCAACCTAGGGAGCTAGAGATGGTGCATGCGAGAAGTCCCGAGAGACTAGGCGTGTGCGTGGGAAAGAGGGAGAGAGATGATATGTGTCGATGTAATGCGTGTGAAAAAAGACTAGCCTATAGCTCGCCATGAGGCTATTCCCGTCGAACGCCGCAATAACCGTAAGATATGTATCCGATGGTGCCAGTTATTGCATGTACACATAAGTAGAAAAAGAAGTACCATGGCATATTACAAAACTTCTACACCACGGCCGAGAACACTTGCCCACGTTATGCCATCCGGGAATAGTGCCGCACATCGAAACTAGAACCGTCAATAAAGTTTGAGCTTGCGTCTCTTCACATTCCAAATTACTACCATGCTATATTTAATTGCAAACCTGTTCACACCGATCACAACCTAAACGGTTTCTCACTTAGGAGCGCATTAGTAATTGGTTATAAATACTACTATGCTAAGATGACTACACATTCCTCCTCAACTCCTCATCCATAAAAACAAACAAGTCATTCAGCATTGTTCCCTTGCGTCTGCCATGGCCAGCGTGAGTTCTGGTCGAGAGATTACAACCAGGGAGAGGCAAGCATGGAAGCGGAAGCACGAGAGATGTCCCGCCTCACCGGCAAAGCAGCCAACATGTCCCGTCGCGGGGTAGTAGCAGCACACAGGTCCCGTCATGCCATCGAAGTAGCATGGAGGCCCCACCGCGCTGTCGATGCAACAGACTTGTCCGGTGCGCTGCGGAAGCAGCAAAGATGTCCCGACACGCCGCGAATGTAGCAGCGTTGTCCTCTCGCGCTGCAGTGGCCTAGGAAAATGTGTCGCGAGGAGGCAAGGACTCTTACAGGCAGATGCATGCGATCCTCCATAGCCAGATGGATCAGATCTCCGGCTGAGTGAGGTTGTAGGACGACATGAAAGCCTCATTTGAACAGGCTACCGGCATCATCCGACAACTAGGGGAGGGCAATGCGAAGCTCTGAGCCGGAAGGGCGAAGCAGGCGGAGGAGAGTGCTGCCTTGTCGAAGAGGACAGGCGTCGTCGTCAAGCAACGTATGGACGAGAATGCCATGCTACGCATCGAGTGCGAAAGGCTGGTGGAGGAATCGGTCGATGCTGCCAAGCAGCGTATTAAGGACATGAAACTGATGAAAGTGATCATCGCTGCTCGCTGTGAGAACTAGTCTCCGCGACCTGCAGCGCATCAAGAAAGTAGAGATTAGCGAGTGAGATCATTGTATGCGTCTTCCTTCTTCTTTTGCCCTTGTGTATTTCGGGCGTAGCCGCATGTGGTTTTTTTAATTATCTTCCTAAATATGTAAGACAATTATTATCCACTTTCATCATCCTTATATATTCATCAGTCTTGCTATAAGTCGTAGTAGATGCTATATAGGTCCATCCGATCTTACACCAAGATGCGCGCAATTTTTTTTGATTTTATTTTTTCTCTCTTAAATCTCAGTTGAGTGAGACATAGCCACACCATTAAAGAGGGGCTCGGGCACCATTAATGGAGACCTTGGGAGAGAGGTGGGCGGCAGATGGAGGTCAAAGGGCTCTCCTCCTGATAAGCATGCACAGGGGTCTAATTGGACGCCTCCCGTACTCAAATAGCTACCCTGCATGGCGCCTCCTAGCTAATGAAAAAGGGACGTGGGGCGGCACATAACTGGTAAGTAGAATGCCCATGCTTTCGATAATACTTGTGTTTCCAATTGTAATGTGACATCACTTGTTTGAAAATGACTTTGTTGATTGTTAATGTGTGCGCCTTCACACATCAGACAGCAAAATTACCACAACATGGTGGTGACATGTCATGACACCAAGCCAAGTTTCATGATTTTCATGCATGTTTTGGATTTATAGGAATTAAAAAACCAAGTTTCTCAATGTTTCTGGCTGAGCCATGACGCCCAGATGTTTGAATTTCATTCCCATTTCTTGCATAGGACCTAGAAATTTACCCAAGGACACACATGTGATTTTTCAACCAACTTTGGTGCACTGGAGCATGTGCTTGTAGTTCAAATTTGAATTATGAACATTAACTGACCAGAAACTCAATTAATGTATAAAAAAGGCCAAATGAACCCAGAATAACTCCAAAATTTAACACGACACTTAGATAGTTCTATGTTGCCTCTGTAAATAAAAATCAAGGGGGCAACATATATCGTTTCACAAACAAAGGTGACACGTTCCCTCTTAGAACCACGAGCCTTCTTGAGAGAAGCTCCTGTTTGGAAGAAGCTTATACCAAAACTTGTTCCAATTCGGCCAAAAAAATTACCACAGCATGTTAGTACCATGACATGACACCATGCCAAGTTTCATGATTTTCATGCGTATTTTGGATTTACAAGAATTTTAAAACCAATTTTCTGAACGTTTTCGGCCGAGCCACGATGCCCAGATGTTTTAATTTCATTCCCATTTCTTGCATGGACCTAGAAATTCACCCGAGGATACACACGTTATTTTTTAACCAACATTGGTGCACTGGAGCATGTGCTTGTCGTTCAAAATTGAATTATGCACATTAAATGACCAGAAACTCAATTGATGTATAAAAAAGGCCAAACGAAGCCGGACTAATCCCAAAATTGAACAAGACACTCATGTACTTCTATGTTTCCTCTGTAAAGAAAATCAAGGGGGCATCGTATATCGTTTTGCACACAAATGTGACATGTTCCCTCTCAGAACCACGAGCCTTCTTGAGAGAAGCTCCGGTTAGAAGCTTATACCAGAACTTGTTCCAATTCAGCCAAGTTTTTTACCACACCATGTTAGTGCCATGACATGGCAGCATGCCAAGTTTCAAGATTTCCAGGTGAGTTTTGGATTTACAGGAATTTAGAAAACAAGTTTCTCAATGTTCTCAGCCGAGTCACGACGCCTAGATGTTTGAATTTCATTCCCGTTTCTTGCATGGGACCTAGAAATTCACCCAAGGACACACATGTGATTTTTCAACCAACTTTGGTGCACTAGAGCATGTGCTTGCAATTCAAATTTGAATTATGCACATTGAATGTCTAGAAAACTAATTAATGTATAAAAAAGGCCAAACGAACCCGGAATAATTCCTAAATTTAACAAAATGCAAACTTAATTAATATCTTCTCTATGTGGGGCATTTAATAAATGTCTATTATATATGTTTTCTACCCTATTCAAATTTAGTAGATATGAAATTTTGATGCTCTCTCGTAATCTATTATTGACACTATAGGGGATGTTGATTCATATCAACTACCATATCCTAAAGGTTAAAATAGGTACATAATCATCTTCTCTGTTTTGCACAGTGCACTACCAACCCCTATACGATGATGCGCATTAAACTGTTGATACAAGTTTTGTGTAAACCAATGGCTTAAAGTTGATTTTCATATTGTTTCAAATTGTGTCAATAAAGATTTTTTAAGAATATTGTTTGCTGATGTTGTCGGATGTGTGTATGAAAGATGCTTTTTTTCCTCCTGTTGCAACGCACGGGCATCTTTTGCCAGTGTATAAAAAAGGCCAAACGAACCCGAAATAATTCCAAAATTTAACAGGCCACTCATATAGTTCTATGTTGCCTTTGTAAAGAAAATCAGGGGGGAGGCAGCGTATATCGTTTCGCACACAAAGGTGACATGTTCCCTCTTAGAACCACGAGCCTTCTTGAGAGAAGCTCCTGTTTGGAAGAAGCTTATACCAAAACTTGTTCCAATTCGGCCAAAAAAATTACCACAGCATGTTAGTACCATGACATGACACCATGCCAAGTTTCATGATTTTCATGCGTATTTTGGATTTACAAGAATTTTAAAACCAATTTTCTGAACGTTTTCGGCCGAGCCACGATGCCCAGATGTTTTAATTTCATTCCCATTTCTTGCATGGACCTAGAAATTCACCCGAGGATACACACGTTATTTTTTAACCAACATTGGTGCACTGGAGCATGTGCTTGTCGTTCAAAATTGAATTATGCACATTAAATGACCAGAAACTCAATTGATGTATAAAAAAGGCCAAACGAAGCCGGACTAATCCCAAAATTGAACAAGACACTCATGTACTTCTATGTTTCCTCTGTAAAGAAAATCAAGGGGGCATCGTATATCGTTTTGCACACAAATGTGACATGTTCCCTCTCAGAACCACGAGCCTTCTTGAGAGAAGCTCCGGTTAGAAGCTTATACCAGAACTTGTTCCAATTCAGCCAAGTTTTTACCACACCATGTTAGTGCCATGACATGGCAGCATGCCAAGTTTCAAGATTTCCAGGTGAGTTTTGGATTTACAGGAATTTAGAAAACAAGTTTCTCAATGTTCTCAGCCGAGTCACGACGCCTAGATGTTTGAATTTCATTCCCGTTTCTTGCATGGGACCTAGAAATTCACCCAAGGACACACATGTGATTTTTCAACCAACTTTGGTGCACTAGAGCATGTGCTTGCAATTCAAATTTGAATTATGCACATTGAATGTCTAGAAAACTAATTAATGTATAAAAAAGGCCAAACGAACCCGGAATAATTCCTAAATTTAACAAAATGCAAACTTAATTAATATCTTCTCTATGTGGGGCATTTAATAAATGTCTATTATATATGTTTTCTACCCTATTCAAATTTAGTAGATATGAAATTTTGATGCTCTCTCGTAATCTATTATTGACACTATAGGGGATGTTGATTCATATCAACTACCATATCCTAAAGGTTAAAATAGGTACATAATCATCTTCTCTGTTTTGCACAGTGCACTACCAACCCCTATACGATGATGCGCATTAAACTGTTGATACAAGTTTTGTGTAAACCAATGGCTTAAAGTTGATTTTCATATTGTTTCAAATTGTGTCAATAAAGATTTTTTAAGAATATTGTTTGCTGATGTTGTCGGATGTGTGTATGAAAGATGCTTTTTTTCCTCCTGTTGCAACGCACGGGCATCTTTTGCCAGTGTATAAAAAAGGCCAAACGAACCCGAAATAATTCCAAAATTTAACAGGCCACTCATATAGTTCTATGTTGCCTTTGTAAAGAAAATCAGGGGGGAGGCAGCGTATATCGTTTCGCACACAAAGGTGACATGTTCCCTCTCAGAACCACGAGGCTTGTTGAGAGAATCTCCGGTTTGCAAGAAGCTTATACCAAAACTTGTCCCAATTCAGCCAAATATTATACATATGAAAACAGGGTTTAGATTATCCCGAACATCTCGCTACCTAGAACAATGTACTGTGATTTGAATTCAGCATAAAATGGATACAAATATTTGAATTGGAGATCATATGGTTCATGTAGTTCATAGTGAAATATGATTACTACTATATTCATGTTTTCTGTTATCAAGATAATATATAAGTGATGGTATACACTACTAGGAAAAGGCTAATTAGTGGCGCACCTGTTTTGGCCATTAATGGCGCACTACAGGTGCGCCACTATTATCACGCCTTGTATGCGTAGAAGTGCGCCATTACTATCTGACTTAGTAATGGCGCACTACGTAGAAGTGCGCCATTACTAACAACTTTTTTTCAAAAAGAATCAGAATTTTTTTCCAATTTTTTCTTAATCTCGAGTCACTATGGCTTAATCTCAGGTCAATATGCTCAATCTCAAGTCAAATCACACTAAGTGGTCAAACTTCCCGGAAGGTCACCCATCCTCACACTACTCTAGCCCGAGCACGCTTAACTTCACAGTTATATCCAACCCCAGCACCACCTCACTTAACAGGCACTTATTGATATATCTATCATATTAATCCTATTAAACCTTGTTGATGTCTAGGACTTTGTTCATGTTCAAAAGAGTGATGAAATTTTGAAAAATATTTCAAACTTCCCGGTCATATCACGTATCATATTTTGAAAAAAAAATTCAAAAAAAATCGAAACCAAATTTTTTCTGTTACTAGTGGCGCACCTAGCAAATGGTGCGCCACCAGTAAGTTTGAATTTTTTTCCATTCCCCCCTCTAGATCTTAAAAGTCTCGTATATTTTATTCTGTTAGGTTTTTGGGGATTCTAAAAATCTTGAACGAGCTTCCCCCGGTTCAATTCGGATGTAACTTTTCGAGTAGATGATTTTTCATATGAAAAACTTTTTAATCCGAGTTCGTATGCAAAAGTTATGCCCATTTTACTAAATTCCAGAGAGATTTTGCAAATAAAGTCGAAATTCATATTTGTAAATTTTCCCAACAACTAGACCACATATCACGTAGGAAACTTATTTTCTTTTATTTTTTTTGACATTTCCATCATTTTCTTTTATTTTTTCTAAACTGAAAAGGCCGTCCACATGGGGGTGCATTTGGTTAGCACTGGCGCACCAGCGTAGTGCGCCATTACTAGTTGACATAGTGCACTAGGGTAGTAATGGCGCACTATGCCCTGGTGCGCCACTGCTAACATTTTTTTTTCAAAACTAGTAATGGCGCACCACACTACAGGTGTGCCATTAGTAATATGTCAATAATGGCGCACCTATATCTGGTGCGCCACTGCTATATAGCAGTGGCGCACCACATACATGGTGCGCCATTAATGTCCATATTAGCTATAGCCATTTTCCTAGTAGTGATAACTTGACAACAATCGTATTCAAATAAGGAAAATTGATTCATATTTAGTCCATATGGTAGACAACAATATATATATGTTCATAGGGTGGAGTAAAATGTTCATATAAGATGGAAGATCAAAATGTAGGACTACATCCATTATAAACCGCAAGGTCACCTAATGATATATTCGAATTCAACATAACGTGGGTTCAAAAATTGAAATTCGAGAGCCTGGCATTTATGATCATATAAAAAGGGACATGACTCTTTCTTGCGGTGGGAATTTATTTGTTTTTTGTTGTTGTTGAGGGAAGTGCGAATTGATTTTGTACTATACAGGGTAATCTTGTTTTCCTGATTTTTTTACATTTTCTTGTACTTTTTTCAATGGCATTTATAGCAATATAGTAAAAGGGGACATGACTCTCTCGTGTCTTGTACGAATTGTTTTTTGTAGACGTTAAGTTTGTTCTGCCAAACATGGAATCCGCGCCTTGTTATCCCGAAATTTTCAAGCTCGAGTATCTTTTGTCCCTTCTGCTGTGAAACTCCCGCCTCTTCAACCCGCGTCGCGCCTTGTTATCCTGAAATTTTGACGCGCGCCAAAACTCCCTCCTCATTCGAAATCGGTCCCATAGCCCAGACAAACGAAATCCCCCTTCTACTCCTCATCCGGAAATGCCGCCTCGACGTCGCGTGGTCAAAACCAGCGGGGGTACGTTCGTAACTTACCCTACATTTCGGACAAGCGCGTCCCGAAGCCATGGCCCCTACCATCCCCTTTGCCCCCATTCGTACACCGAGTCCGCCTAAACCCGCGAAACCCCACGCTCCTCCGTCGGCCTCCCAACCGCCGCCCAACCGGAGACTCTTCCCCGACGACGTCGTCCACCGCAATAGCTCATCGTCCCTCATCCACCACACTGGATGTGGATTCATCGTCGATCTCGTCGTCTCGCCGGATGAGCCGCCATGTCCTCCACCTCCAAGGAGCTGCCCCGACGTTCGCCTCATCTATCGCGCCACCTCCATCCCCATAACACCGTCTTGACCTGCCCCACCGGAACCGCATAACCCTCACTAATTCGTCCGATGAAGTCGAGGCCTACTTGGCGCCACCAAGGAGGTTCTGCACTCACCGCTGCATTTTATCTTTTATTAGATCTCACGGGGCTGCTAGTGCTCGATATTGAGCAGCCATGGCGGGTCTCCATCGATAGCACCATCGCCGACCACTTTTCCACAGCGTCTCTCCCCAATGTCGTTGCTTCCTCGGCGGCGACTTCCACATCGGTACTAGCTGCTACTGCATTAGCTCTCGCTCGTGGTGCGGCTCTTTTCTTGCTGTCAGTCCCGCTGCTGCACTACTCTTGCTTTCGTTCATGTTGCTGCTTTGCTCTGCTATTGCTGTCGGTCGCGCTGCTGCTCCGCTCTTGCTCTCATTCGTGCCGCTGCCCTGCTCTTGCTCTCGCTCGCATTGCTGCTACTGCTGCACGACCTCCGGCAGCTATAGGAGTTGCTACTTTAGCACTCGCTCATGCTGTTGTTGCACAGGTTGCTATCTGCTAGTGCATTCCCTGCTCGAGGGGCTGCTGATTTAGATTACTACTTCTCTTCTACTAGTGCTCGAACACCCTAAACTTCTATTGCAATGCTCTACTACTAGTTCAATCAATTTCGACAATAAAATTCACTTTCGACTGTAAAGTTCAGTTTCTTCAGTTAAGTTCAGAGTGAACAATTTTTACAACATCTGTCGGAGGGGCCATGGCGTGGCTGATGCATTTTATATCTAGCACTTTTCAGTGATGTATTTGACATCATCTATTGCAGATGATATTAGAGTCCCACTTCAGATTAACGTTGTTTGTCTTATCTTGCTTTAGCCTCGTCGTCGTACACCTCACCAGAGCTGCTCCAATGATGGAACCGTCCATCACAGGGGAGCAGTTCCCTCGGCGCCATATCCAGAGGCCTCAGATCTTCTTCCCTGCCTTCAACAGTCACACCAGCATCACCATCCTCCATGTCCAACCCAATGATGCTAAGGTCGACAAGGCTATGCCAAAGAGGTAGTACACTCGTCGCATCACTTTGTTACTATGCATTCTGTCGATCCCTCAGGGATCCTTTGGTTCAAAGTATTTGCAAATCTCGAAATAAATGAATCGTGGTCACAAAGTTAACAGGGAGAAAACTAAATGCTCTTCTGAACCACAATTTTAATCGTTTTAGTAAGATAGCCATTATATGATACTAATGTGGACCAAATCTAAGCTCCCAAAATATTCGAGGGTAGGCTTCAACCTGTTGAAGACTACCTACTAGAATCGCCACTGGTTCAAAGAAAAAGTGAAGGAAAACATTGGAATTGGAAACTTTACTATGGTACTACTATTCATGCATTTGGTTAGAATGAATGGAGCAAAGCAAAACTGTAGGAATTTTTTTCCTTTGGTGTCTCTTTTAAAGAAAAAATGTAGGAATTTTAATATCCACTTGGATGTCCTTTCAAATTAATATGCATGGAGAATGTGACTAATCGCATTACTGGCATAATAAGATCCTTATTTTTTCATTTTCACGTGGTTTGACTTTAATTTGACCATGTTTCTCCATTCCCGTGTTCTTCCAATTCATGCGAACCAAACATCTAGGTTGATAGAAATCCTATGTTCGCAAATGCTCTATTTTGCACGTGCATTCCTATCCTATTCCTGTGTTCTTCCTTTCCCTGTGTTTATAGAATCCTCCAATTCTAAGGAGCCCTTACATATTTGTTTCATTTTCAGATAGGTGTCAAAGAAAACTCTGTGTGTTATGTCCTGCTCATGTCGTGCCGTCATCCACCCCACCTAAGGTGAACCATCGACATAAGCGTTGACTGTAGCAGAGATTCCCCCTGCAGACTTTCTTTCACTGCCTCAGATCATCTTCCTTGTTGCCGGTAGCCACGCCAACTGCATTACCATCTTTGACTGAGCAGATGAACCTAAGGACTACACTGTTCCGGAAGAGAGGTCACACTCTTTCGTGTCTGCTTACATTATACATTGGTTATTATTACCTGCTACTTTATCGTCATGTTCACCTCTTAGACTCCTAGTCAGGTCCAAACTAATGTTCAAACTTGAGTTTTAAAATGCCTGTGGGGCACATATTGAGGCAACAACAAATAGTATCAGTCTACTATCTGGTTCATCTGGAGTCTTCTATGTGGTTCATGTTTGGTGGGCAACAGACAATAGATGATCCATTGTCTATCTTTTTAAACTGAAGCTATAATCTACCTGCTATCATTAGTTTTGGATCTATCCACTCGTTTGCTACCATCAGTCTTGATTTCTGCATGCACCCCTTAGGCCTTACATGATCCAACTATGTTTTTTTATTATGCGTGTTAGTTATTGTACACAATCGTACTAAACATGTAGAGAAAAAGAGAAGACCATTGTGTGGGAATATAATGTCATGCAGACGCCGCTCCATGGTGGGCGAAGTGTCCCCCTCCTCCAGCCATTCCAGATTGTATTTAGAGGAAGATAACTGTTTAGAGGGAGATTCAGAGGGAGCTGACCACTCATATTTACCCCCTGAGGTGTTTGCTCTAAGCTGGCATGCTGATGTTGGTCATATCATGCATATGGCGCCTCACATGGCTTACATTATACATCTTATATGTCATCATCTTAGTTTAGATTTGCATTGTGTGAATGCCACATGTTTGGTTTCTATATCATACTCCCACCGATCATAAATATGTGTCTTTTTAGAGATTTCAACAAGTGACTACATACAGAGCAAAATGAGTGAATCTACACTCTAAAATATGTCTATATACATCCGTATGTGGTAGTCCATTTGAAATCTCTAAAAAGACAAATATTTAGGAATAGAGGGAGTATATGGGAAATATGCAATGCCATCTTCTTTAGCCAGCCGTCATAGATGTGAATCATGCAATGCCATCCTATTTAGCCAGTCACAGTATATGTGAATTGTATCTTTTTTCATAATGTATTCCATTTGTCAACAATGTTTATACATTCATCTACTCTTCCTGTGCATCAGCCATTTGAGTCGGTCATGGGAAAAATCTGGAGTGAAAACAATCTTTTGGGCAATCAGTGCTACCTATTGATAACCCACAAGTATAGGGGATCACCTGTATTCTCTTTCGATAAGTAAGAGTTTCGAACCCAATGAGGAGCTAAAGGTAGAACAAATATTCCCTCAAGTTTTATCGACCACCGATACAACTCTACGCACGCTTGACGTTCGCTTTACCTAGAACAAGTATAAAACTAGAAGTACTTTGTAGGTGTAACGGGGTAGGTTTGCAAGAATATAAAGAGCACGTAAATAAAAACTAGGGGCTGTTTTAGGTAAAGAAGCAATAAATTTAGTATAGCGAGTGTGGAAAAGTGGTGGTAGGAGTTGCGAAATTGTCCCTAAGCAGTTGACTACGTTACTAGACCAATAGCAAGTTTTATGTGGGAGAGGCCACTGCTAGCATGTCATCCCTGACTTGGAATTATATGCACTTATGATTGGAACTATTAGCAAGCATCCGCAACTACTAATGTTCATTAAGGTAAAACCCAACCATAGCATTAAGATACATTGCTCCCCATTCAATCCCGTATGCATCAATTTCTATGCTAGGTTGAAGCTTTTGTCACTCTTGCCCTTCAATACATAGTCCTATCAACATACAACTAACCCTATGGTGTGATCCACGCGTGCGCTCATATGATGGGCACCAAAGGACATCAACATAACGACAAGCAAATTAAACCAATCATAGAAATTCACCAATTACCGATAGGACAACGAAAATCTACTCTAGCATCATAGGATGGAAACACGTCATTGGATAATAATATGAAGCATAAAGCACCATGTTCAAGTAGAGGGTACAACAGGTTGCGGGAGAGTGGACCGCTATAGACAGATGGGTAAAGGTGATGGAGGTATTGGTGTAGATTGCCGTCAAACGATGATGGCCCCGGCGGCGTTCTGGCGCCACTGGGAGAGAGGGGGAGCGAGCCCCCCTTCTTCTTCTTCTTCTTCCTTGACCTTCTCCCTAGATGGGAGAAGGGTTTCCCCTCTGGTCCATGGCCTCCATGGCGGCGGAGGGGCGAGAGCCCCTCCGAGATTGGATTTGTCTCTTTGTCTCTCTCTGTTTCTGCGTTTCAGATTCTGGCCTTTCACCGTTTCTTATATTCTAGGAGATCCCTAACTCCGATTAGGCTGAAATTTAAACACGATTTGTATCCAGATATTGGATTTCTT